>NC_029786.2:2492103-2557563 GCF_000816755.2 Arachis ipaensis | reverse complement strand
AGATAATATTAAAAATGTAAATTTTTGAAAAAAAAATAATATATAAGTGACAAAGATAATATATAATTGATAAATACAATTAGATTAAAAATAAGAAAAAAACATAAAAATATTATAAGAACATCATACATTATAGTGTTTAGAAATTCATCACTCAACATATAATGTACAAATTATTTAGCAAACTAAAATAAAGAACTATAGTCATCAACCAAATTTTTTAAATAATTGTACAAAATATACATTACCAAGGATAGAAGAGAAACAGTGAGAAGCATAAGATTATATCAAAAGAGATAAAGAAATTAAATGTATGAAATAAATGTTAATTTATATAGTAAAAATAAATGGAAGTGAGAATGAAAAGGGAGAATAAACTAGTTTTATTAACTAGCTAATTTATATCTATTAAAAAGAAATAGCATTATTATTTAAGGCATAAAATAACCTACATAAATAAAGAGTAAAAATAGATTAAAATATAAGATTAAAAATTACATAAAAAAATAAAAAATAATGTGATGATAGACAAAACTATAAAATAATAATTTCATCACTAAAATATTTATGTAGTTAATTATCTAATATTGGTACAAGTTTTGTAGGACAAATCAAATACTATTATATGTTAATTAGTCTAAATACAAGAATAACATAAAAGAATAAAAAAATGTTATATTACAAACAAACTAAGCATAGGACATTAAGAAAAGTGCTTAAAGACAGGTACCGCGTGAAGCCATTGTCTAAACACTATTAATTTCCACAAAGACTAGTTTCCATTGGTCACACTTTAGATTTTTTGAATACTTTGTTTCATCCTTCAAAGAAGAAGATAAAAATGAAGACAACTGCAAAGTCAGCTATGCACTCCACTGCTTACAATTATTGCTGAATACCTTTACCTTGCACCATTATTGCAATATTCCTCTCTCTTCCTTACATTCACAAAATCCAATCACTCACTCATTCATTTCCTGTTTTTCTGATCATCATACTATGGCTGAAGCACTTCTTTCTGGCTTCATCAACGTTGTTCTTGAGAGGCTCATTTCACGTGAGTTTGTCAACTTGGTGGTGGGCAAGAAGCTGGACCGGAAGTTGGTTGACAGGCTCAAGACTGCTATCTTGGCTGCCAAAGCTCTGGCTGCTGACGCTGAGCAGAAGCAGTTTGGAAACGAACTCGTTAGGGAGTGGCTTGATAGTCTAAAGGATGCTCTCTACACTGCTGATGACTTGCTGGACCGTCTCTTTATCAAAGCTCAAATTCGCAACAAGACACGCATTCATCGTCCTCGCTTCCTTGATTTGTCTTGTAGGAAGATGGTGACTAAGATAGAAGAGGTGGTTGAAAGAATAGAAGATCTTGAGAAACGCAAAGATACCCTTGGTCTCAAAGACATTCCAACGGGTAGCTCCTCATGGCGACCTCCATCCACTTCTCTTGTCAAGGGGAATTTGTTCGGCAGGGATGGTGACCAACAGGCACTAATGAAGATGCTCAATGACAACAATCATCATAACTTGTCCGTTATCTCTATTCTTGGTATGGGCGGGGTTGGTAAAACTACTTTAGCACAATGGCTCTACAACAATAAGGATTTGATGGACGGGGTTGACCTGAAAGCATGGATTTGTGTTTCTGAAAATTTTGATGTTGTTGAGACTACAAAGAATGTTATAAAGGGGATCTCTTCAGGTATTTGTAGTCTTGATAGTTTTGATTTACTTCAACAAGATTTGAAGAAAAAACTGTCAGAAAAGAAGTTCTTCATTGTTTTGGATGATGTTTGGAGTGAAGATGCTGACAAATGGAATAGTTTTATCACCCCTTTTCAACATGGGAGAAAGGGAAGCACTATTCTTCTAACTACCCGTAAGGTAAATGTTGGTCGAATAGTCCAACACTATAACTCTTACTCTCTCAAGGGACTGTCAGATGATCATTGTTGGTCTATTTTTGCCGACAATGCATCCTTTCCAGAATCAAATGGAAGCTCAGAACTGGAAGGAATAGGTAGAAAGATTGTCAAGAGGTGTGATGGCTTGCCGTTAGCCGCAGAAACACTTGGTCGCTTGTTGCGCTCAGAGCATCGTGTTGAAGAATGGAATAAAATACTATTGAGTGACATTTGGGACTTTCCCGTGGAAAATTGTAAGATTGTTCCTGCATTGTTATTAAGTTATCATCATCTTCCTACTCATTTAAAACGTTGCTTTGTTTATTGTTCATTGTATCCCAAAGATCATAAACTTGATAAAGATAAACTAATCTTGCTTTGGATTGCTGAAGACCTTTTACAACCACCGAGGGGACAAACTTTAGAAGAAGTTGGTTGCAAGTGTTTTGATGATTTGGCTTCAAGACTATTTTTCAAGCAGGTCGATAACGATGATGAGAAGTATTTCGTGATGCATGATCTCATGCATGACTTGGCAACTTTTCTTGCTGGAGATCTTTATTGTAGATTCTCAGAACTTGGTGAAAAGAAAGAGAGGAGTATTCTAACTCGTCATTTGTTATTCGATCCTTCAATCCGTAAGAAAACATGCTCTTCTAGTAACATAGAATCTTTGAGGACATTATTGTATATGAAATATGAAGCTCGTTTCCAGAAACCACGCACAACATTACCAGGTGACATATTGTCAAAGAATAAATACTTGAGAGTTTTGTCCTGTGGTAGACTCAAAATATTTCCTGATTCAATAGCTAAAAAATTGATCCAATTGCGCTATTTGGATCTCTCTTGGAGTGCTGTTAAGATATTGCCCGAGTCATTATGCAACATGTGCAATCTACAAACTTTAAAGTTACAAGGATGTTCAAAGCTGACTATGTTGCCTAGTAGCCTGGGTGACTTGATCAACCTACGCTATTTGGATCTCACTCGGACTGCTGTTAAGATATTGCCCGAGTCATTATGCAACTTGTGCAATCTACAAACTTTGAAGTTAAAAGGCTGTTCAAAGCTGACTATGCTGCCCAATGGCATCTATAATCTGGTGAATTTGCTGCATCTTGATATAAGGGGTACTCGTCTGGAAGAAATGCCAAAAGGAATGGGCAAATTGAAACAGTTGCACATTTTAAGCAACTTTGTGGTGGGAAAGCAAGATGACAATGGAATGGAAGAGTTAGGAGGGCTTTTAAATCTTCATGGATCGCTTAAGATTCAGAAATTGGAAAATGTGGTTGATGGCAATGAGGCAAGGAGAGCAAGGATAATAGATAAGAAGCACATTGATGAAGTATTGTTAGAATGGTCTCTATCTTCAGGTGATGATATGGTTTCAAACGCACACACTGATGAAGATATACTTGGGGGCTTGCAACCACACACTGGCTTGAAAAAGTTGAGTGTTGGTGGATACAAAGGTAAAATATTTCCAGATTGGATGGGGCATTCCTTGTACCAAAACATGACAAGTGTATCTCTGTTTGATTGCAAGAATTGCTGCATGCTGCCTTCACTTGGACAGCTGCCTTCTCTCAAGTCCCTGTGCATCGAAAGTTTTAATGAGCTGAAGAGCATTGGCAAGGAGTTTTACAAGAATGAAGGCTATCAACATTCTTTGCCTATTGCACCGTTTCCCTCACTGGAGAGTTTGGAGTTTCATAAGATGCTGTGTTGGGAGGAGTGGCACTTACCTGACTCAGAAGCCTTTCCTCAGCTTAAGAGGCTTCAAATAAGAAATTGTGCAATGTTAAAGGGAGATATGCTTAATCAGATATTAATGAGAATCGTTTTTTCCTCATTGAATGTTTCCAAAGTGTGCAAACTGGAAATACAAGATTTAGAAAGAAGGGATAAAGAGATGAGACTTGATGGGGATATGTTATCAATTAGTGGATTTGAATGTGTGGTGGAGTGTGCATTTAATAAGGCAAGGATCATCCACTATCTAACCTCCCTCCAAGAAATAAGAATCTCAGGGTGTTCGTCTGTTGTATCCTTGCGGGGCAATTGTTTACCCAAATCTTTGCAAAAGCTCACAATCTGCGATTGCAGCCAAATTGAATTACTCCAGCAACAAGACAAGTATGATTTGGTAGATCTACAGATAGAATCGAGCTGTGATTCACTGACCTCATTGTCGTTGGATGCCTTTCCAAATCTCAAGAATCTGGAGATAAAAGGGTGTTCAAATCTGGAATCAGTTTCAAAGTCAGAGCCACCACACGCTGCTCTTCAACGTCTCACCATCGAGGGATGCTACAAATTAGTGTCGTTTGCAAGAGAAGGACTGGCTGCACCCAACTTGACTCATCTCGATGTTAGCGGCTGCTGGAAGTTGGAGGCATTGCCACGTGACATGAATACTCTTCTCCCAAATTTAGAGTCTCTGAACATACGAGGTTGCCCAAACATTTGCAAGTCGCCAGAGGGTGGTTTGCCGACTAACCTGAAAAAGCTTAGGGTAGGAGGATGCGAGGAACTAGTGAGGGGTCTATCATGGTTGGGCAACTTGGACAACCTCACTCTTCTTTTCATTAATGGTTATGGGTGTAAGAGCATAATAAAGTCATACCCAGAGGTGGGTTCGCTGCCTCGCCTTCCCTCCCTTACCACTCTGCATCTCTTCAACTTTAAGAATCTGGAGACATTGGAGTGCAACGAGCTTCTCCGCCTCACCTCCCTCCAAGAATTACAGATTTCATGGTGTCATAAGCTGGAGAATATTGCAGGAGAAAAGCTGCCTCCCTCTCTCTTACTACTTCAAATTGACCACTGTCATTTGCTGGGCAAACACTGCAAGAACAAGCATCAACAAATTTGGTCCAAAATTTCCCACATCCCCACCATTCAAGTCGATGACGACCAAATTTTCTGAGCAGGTAATTCTCTAACCTTCATGTTTCTCATGCTACCTCAATGAAATTCACTCATGCATAAATTTCCTTTTCCTTCAAGTCAATTTTTGTTCTCTTTCTTTAAACAACATTAACCACTTGTACTCATATGCCAACTGCAAAATTTGCATTCTTTTCTTTCACTTATCGGGAAAGCTCTCAGTTTGCAGTTCTAGTTAAAGAAATATCCTTTCTTACTCTGGGAAACCGTCATTGTTATCTGTAATACTTGTTAACTCTCATATTTTATTCAAAAAAATCGAATTTTTTGTGTATCCAACAGTTGGGTGTTTATTTTTAAACAAATGGATGTATCAAATTTAATATTTTTACAATCTTCTGCAGGTAGCTTATGCACATATCAAGATGTAATCCTATACATTGGCTATACATCTTCATCTAATTCTAAGTTCATTTGAGGTGCTAATTAAGCTGGATTCATGTATTGGGAAACAGAAACTCTGTGTTTTCTGATTTTGGCTTCAAGTTATTGAAAAGCAAAGATATGATGGAGAAAGTTGGTGGCACTCATTATTGAAAAGCTTTCGTTGTTGTTGGTAGATTTTTCTATTCCTCTCTATAATTTTCTTTCTTTTTTGCTTTTTGCACAGAGAAAAAATAAATCATAACTTTATTTGTGGAAAGAAAATAGTTACAAAATTGTGTTTCAGTCTTTGTCAATTCTTTATGATCATAGAGTTAGCTGTTGTTGCAAGATTCATGTAGGATAGTGAAAGGAATCAGGATGCATAAGGTGTATAAGTTTTTTGCTCATATATTGAATTTTACATAAAATAAATAGTAGTAGATGCCTATAATAAGCTATTTCTAATACTAAGAAAAGGTTCTGTAATAATAACTGTTTCTTCCTTTTTGGATTTGGACACGTTATCAAACAGATTTCCCAAGGTGACGAAGATATGTAGCTAATGCAGTCAAGATGCAAAGAATATGCTTTCCATATTTGAAGATGATAATCATGTACCTGAAGTAGTTCGAAGAAGTTGTAGTGATGCCATCAGCAACAATTTCGTTCCTATCAACTTCACTCAATGGTGTGTGCAGTTCTGTACACATACCAAACCAATTGGTATCATTTCCTTTCACTGTTGACTCTAAAATCAAGCCAATAATTCAACATTGTGTTCATGAGGTTTTCACATAATTGTGTGTGGTTTTTGTGACAAACACTTTTAAGTCTTGAAATATTTTTTAATTTGTGTTTCAGGAAGCGCATATTGAGGTTTGGTAACCATATCTAAATTATCTTCATTCAATCCAAAGTTCATCAAAAGAGGTGCTCTGTAATTTTAGCTTCAGGTTGGTATAGTTACTTCTTTCCTCCGTACAATTTACTTTTCCTATTTTTGTTGGAGTAAGAAAAAAAGATGATGATGATAGCTTGGTTTGAGAAGGAATTAGTTATATGTAGTTCAGGGAAAGATGGTGTTTCTACCTTTCCCATTTTTAATGTATATACTAAACTAAATGTACTATAAATATCAACTTAATTTTGGTTCTTCAACTGCTGCCAAAGCTGTTACAATGCCAAAACCGCAAATGAGTGGTGGAGCTTGTAAATTTAAACAAAAAGATGTATCATTTCTAATGCATTCAAGTTTATTACATGAATTTATAAAGACATCTGTAATGTCATTATTCATTAATAAAATCTGTTATCAAAGACAACGTTGATAAACTTTCTCCTTGTTGAAAAAAATTATTAGGTCTGGGCTTTGAGTGTTTGATGGCTAGTCGATTCTGCTGAGAATGTCGAGCTTACTAGCTCTGCTTTTAAAAATTATGTGAATTCTTAAATTCTACATCTAGTCTAATAATTGACTGCTTTTTGTTCAAACATTTCATGAATAGGATCATACTTTTACTAAATTGACTGCTTTTTGTTCAAACATTTCATGAATAGGATCATACTTTTACTAAATTGACAATTTTAAATTTTATGATTTGTTATGATACTCGAATAATATGCACTTTGGTATGGATTAATTTTGACGAAATGGACCTCAATTTTCATTACCATATTGTTACTGGAATGATTTTTTTTTTCTTTTTGGATTGATTATGCAGTCACTATAAATCTGCAGTTGGGGAGTGGTTCGATCTTGGATTGGGCTAAAATTTTGATAGCAAGTTCTGGATGTACTTTTCATTCTGAATGGTTGGACGATTAAGATAAGATTTGGAGGGTGAGATATGACTTGCATGCGCAAAGTAGCTCGGGTTTTGTGAAATTTTCATCTTTTTTGTTTTACATTTATATGCATTAGTGTTTGGTTGTTTTGACTTACTGTAAGCGTGATTCGTGCACTTATTTAGGATTCTCTTGTATCTTTACTTGATTATAGTGGTACTTCTTTTTTTCTCTGAATGACCAGTGGTTTTTATCTCTCACATTGAGAGAGTTTTCCACGTTAAAATTTTGGTGTTTTGTCCCTATTTTTATTTTTCTGATTTCTGTTATTCTATCGGTGCCTCTGTTTTGGGTATTGATACGCCAATTATTCTCTCAAACAGCTATTTCAATTGACGAGGTATTTGCCAAATCAATGTTTTTTCTGTTTCTAAAATTGAAAATTTTTGCTTTCTAAATTGTAATATTTGGCATTTGTGTCCTTTTGCAACAGAAAAACTACTTACACAATTTTTTGAGACACTATCTACGTATTCATGAGATTTCATATGAATAAATATAATAATTATTGCCTCAGAGGTTTGCTATTTGCTAGGAATTATTTTTTAAGAAGAATCTTGTACAAAAGATTAATCCTGAGACTAGGAACAAACACATGGAACTTTAGTTGAGAGAAATCTAGAAAGAATCAAAGAGAACAAGGAATTTCTGAAGGAAAAATGAAATGAATTCAAACTCTCTAACTCTCTTTTGAGTCTATAACTAATTTTGCTAAAATATATTACGAATTGAATTTTATCAGATTTTTAACACAGGACTTGAAAAAATGATATGGAAAGTAGGAAATAGTAAAGATAACATGTCAGTGATGATTCAAAATTTATTATCAACTGTTAAGCTTGTCATGTTCTGTGACTCTGATGTCAAAAGCTTTAGGGTCCAAGTTTTTCTGCTTCTAAAAGAATATATATGGCAAATATCACCTTCAGGATTTGATGGGTCTAACATCTCAGTTCATAACCCCTTTAATGTGTCCTGTTTGAATAAAGATCAAGTATGACACAAGTTTGAAGAGAGCATGTCTTTGTATGAAGGTGGCTACCGTGCTTGTGAATTCTGCTGGATTATCAAGCTTACTACCTTTGCTTTGAAAATTTGAGAGTTCTTAAACCTCACATCTAGTCTAACAATGGATAGCTTACTGTTCAAACAATTTTGTGATCATATTCTTGTTTACTTGGTGTGTTCAAATATTCATGTAGAAGGAATCCACAAAAATAAGAATTTGCTTTCAAAACTAAAAAGCTATAAAGTATTGCTGTTGAATTATTTTCTGTTGATTAAAACAGGCACTTTTTTTACAGTTAGTTATCAGATTAAATAAATAGTAGATGCATATACTAACTCTTTCTAATTTGAACTTGTGTGCTGCCTATTTTCTTCTACTATGCTTTAGCTGATGTGATAAGATGTTCTTTTAATTTCAAGCCTAATTGGGATTCCTTTGAATTTTAGGCATATTATCATTCTCTTACTAGTTAATGTCAGCAACCATTAAAATGTGTACCGGGCAGCCTCTATGACAATGGCAAGTTGATGAGCATGTAATGACTTTTTGTAAAATATTCTTGTATCATTTGACATTATCTCAGCCTCAACTTCCTTTGTGGTAATGTTGTTTTCATCGATCTGATTGTGTAGCAAACCAAATGGGTACCGTTATCGGTGCATAGGAAAATTTATCTCTTAGCAGGCATGAAAATTCCAATCCAAATACTTATGTAAGCACAATTTAATAAAATAACAGGCCTATTCATAATCTAAGATAAATTTTTTGGTTAATAGAAGAAGTCTTGCGAGCAACATTGGACAACCAACATTGCAGTCAACATTCATCCTTGATGTGCAGGCAACTAGGCTTCAACATGATTCCTGTGTTGATAGACTCACTTATGCTTTTGGTCATTGAAAAAACAGTAGAGTTCAGCTCCATCGTGCATGCACTAATCTCAACTATATCCGTTGTGGTTTACTTCTGCTGCTTCAAGATGGCTTATGCACCAATTCCAAACATACTCTGCTCTGAGATTTTTCCAACGAGGGTGTGCGGCCTCTGCATTGCTATATGCACTTTAGTGTTCTGGATTGGAAACATAATTGCCACATACACACTGCCTGGTGATGCTCAGCTCAATCGGACTCGCTGGTGTCTTTGGCATGCATGCTTTTGCTTGTTTCATCTCCTGGATATTTGTGTTCTTGAAGGTTCCAGAAACAAATGGCACGCCCCTTGAAGTCATCACTGAATTCTTTGCTGTGGGTGCAAGGGTAGGACAGCCTGCTTCTGCCAAGAATGTGTCACAAAATATAGATCTCATTCTCTTGAGTTTAGCGTGTATGCATGCATGTCAGTTAGTTAGTTAGTTAGAGGAAAGATATCTTACTTGTAATTCAATTTCAAACATATCCAAGATACCATCCTTCTTAAGGTGGAATGCAAGTTTATGATTACCTTGATTTATATGCACTTCATCGCAAAATTATGTCCCTTTCCTTTCCACTAATTAATTGAACTATTAATGCTGCAGTTACTAATATACGTTTACAAGCAAAAAATTTTAAATTACTTTATTTTCTTAATAAAAAAGTACTCTCATTTGTATTCTAGTGTTTTTTTTGTTCTTCACACACATTTAAATATAGAATGATATAAATTAAAGCAAAGTGGAGGTAGCATATGAAATATAAATCAGAGGATCCTTCTTGCTAAAATAAGAAGTAATGGAAAATGGCATAGTAGAACTCACAATAGTCATCTAATATTTTGCCAGAAGTTGCTAAGCTGTTATATCATGCATATATAAATTCATGTTTTTGTTCTAAACAATACACATATTTTTGTACTCCAAACGCTCATTTTAAACTTATGTGATTCAATATTGTTATGAGTTATTTATTGTTTGTGATCATTTTGTAGAGATGACAGCCAAATGCCTTAGAGAAGAAATGGTGTTGGATGAAGGAGAAGAGCTCAGAACTAAGACAACAGAAGCTGCTAAAGTTGTTTCAGATTTGAAACTTCAGATTCCATGGCTGCATTTATCAAGTTTCCTAAATAGATAAGTTTTTCTGCACTCCTATTTTTAAATATTTATTTTAAAAATTTACTACATCTAATTTTCATTATATCTTGATATAAATTTCAAATATATTGAATTGTTAATTTATTAAATTTGTAAACTGATAGATATTCTTGAAAAAAAAGAGTGCAGTTGTTTTCTTAAATTGTGCTCGCAAAGGAGCTCTAGTTTTGTAAATTTTTCATCTTTTTGGTTCACATTCATATGCTTTGGTGCTTGGTTGTTTTAACTTACTGTAAGCATGATTTGTGCACTTATTTGGAATTCTCTTGTATCCTTACTTGATTATAGTGGTACTTCTTTTTTTTTTTTTGTCTAAAATGACCCGTAGTTTTTACTTCTGATATTGAGAGAATTTTTCACGTTAAATATTTGGTATCTTGTCCCTGTTTTAATGTTTCTGGTTTTTGTTATTCAAATGTTTTCACTGTTTCAAGTATTGTAGGAAATAGTAAAGATAACAAGTTTTAGGTAGAAATATATCACCTTGAATTTTAGCATTCTTGTATCTCGAACATTATATTTTTCTAACATATCATCTAAGTTTTTTTCTTTTTTTTTTTTTAAAACACTAATAATATCATCTATTAAATCTTTTAGTCCTTAGAGTGAATATATATAAGGAACTTCTATATTCCTCTGAAATTAAACATTAGATTCGCTGTGATGCATTATTCTTTCATTTCTTTTTTTCACTGTTTGATTTTGCTTGTTCTAAACACTTCCGTTATAAAATTGGTGAAATCATAACATATAATATATAAAGATAAGGGATTTCTTCATGAAAATTACATAAGAATTTCACTCATTTTTATTTTGTTATTAATTTGTCGCCTAATAGACTAAATAGCTTGACAACTCTTTACGAAATTGTATGATAGAGTGTAATTTTTTTTACTGTAATACTAGGGAGACAAAAAAAAAGTGAGAACTAACCTTATTTAATATTCATTAATTATTAATGAATGCTAAATAAAGCAAGTTCTACCTGTCTTTGGCAAATTTCTTTTGATTACCAAATATTTCTGATTTTTTTATTAATTAAATTCTCTTTTCACTTAGTTTTTTTTTGGGATATATGGCATGCCATTATTATGAAAAATATTATTGGTTAACCACACCATTTGTAATTTCAGTCTTATCAATTACCTTGTATCTCATTTTTTAACACAGTAGTTCAATGGAGGAAGCATAATCTTATATATAATCCAGCATCACCACTGTTGAGTTTTCCATTATGATCAGTAACATGATCTACCTCTTTTGACAATGCTGTGTCTTCATTGTTAATACCGGTTACTTGTGCAGCAAGTTTCTCTTCATTCTCAGCTTGTTCCTTTTGCTGTGCTATCTTCTTTTTTTCCGAGTTTGCTTTGGTCTCACTTTTGCTTTTTGAATACTTTGTTTCATCCTTCAAAGAAGAATATGAAAAAGAAGTAAAGAGAAAACCCAGTATTGCACTCCACGCGATGCCAAAGTCCTTTTGCTGAGGAATCTTTATGTTTGTATCTCACTATATGCCCATTATTGCTGAATACCTTGCAAGCACTATTACACTATTGCTCTCTCTTCGTTTCATTCTGAGAATCCAATCACGCACTGATTCATTTTCTGTTGTTGTGATCATCATATCATGGCTGAAGCACTTCTTGTTGGAGCTTTAGTTTCTGGCTTCGCCAATGTTGTTCTTGACAGGCTCATTTAACCTGAGTTTGTCAACTTGGTGGTGGGCAGGAAGCTGGACCGGAAGTTGGTTGAGAGGCTCAAGACTGCTCTCTTGGCTGCCAAAGCTCTGGCTGCTGATGCTGAGCAGAAGCAGTTTGGAAACGAACTTGTCAGGGAGTGGCTTGATAGTCTCAGGGATGCTCTCTACACTGCTGATGACTTGCTGGACCGTGTCTTCATCAAAGCTCAAATTCGCAAAAAGGTACTCGTTCCCCTTCCTCTCCGCCTTGATTTATCTGCTAGGAAGACGGTGACTAAGATAAACAAGGTGGTTAAAAGAATAGAAGATCTTCAGAAACTTAAAGATAGCCTTGGTCTCAAAGAGATTCCAACGGGTAGCTCCTCATGGAAACCTCCATCCACTTCTCTTGTGAAGGGGAATGTGTACGGCAGGGATGGTGATCAGCAGGCACTAATCAAGATGCTCAATGACAACAATGATCATAACTTGTCAGTCATCTCTATTGTTGGTATGGGCGGGGTTGGTAAAACTACTTTAGCACAATGCCTGTACAACAATAAGGATTTGATGGACGGAGTTGATCTGAAAGCATGGATTTGTGTTTCTGAAAATTTTGATGTCGTTGAGACTACAAAGAATGTTATAAAGGGGATCTCTTCTGGTGTTTGTAGTCTTGACAGCTTTGATTTACTTCAACAAGATTTGAAGAAAAAACTGTCAGAAAAGAAGTTTTTCGTTGTTTTGGATGATGTTTGGAGTGAAGATGCTGACAAGTGGAATAGTTTTATCACCCCTTTCCAACATGGGACAAAGGGAAGCACTATTCTCCTAACTACCCGCAATGAAAATGTAGGTCGAATAGTCCAACACTATAACTCTTACACTCTCAAGGAACTGTCAGACAAATATTTCCAGATTGGATGGGGCATTCCTTGTACCAAAACATGACAAGTGTATCTCTCAAGTCTTGCAAGAATTGCTGCATGCTGCCTTCACTTGGACAACTGCCTTCTCTCAATATGAATTATGTTTTATTAACTGTTAAGCTTGTCATGTCCAGTGACTTGTATAATAGAGTGTAAATTTTGTTATTAAATTCTCTTTTCACTTTGTTTTTCTAATATATCGCCATTATTATGAAGAAAATATTATTGGTTAACCAAACCATTTGTAATTTCAGCCTTATCAATTACCTTCAATCTCAGTTTTTAACATAGTACAGTAGTTTAATGCAAGAAGCATAATCTATATATAGTATAATGCCAATGAGCAGTGAAAAGTTTGGCACTTATGTTTCATGTATTTAACACCAAGTGAAATTAACACATTACAAGTTACAAAGGACCTGATCTCTCAAACCTTACCAAAACCTCAGAATTACAAGCTTATAACACATAACACTCTTTTAAACCAAAATAGTTTTACATTGCAACATCCATAGCTCTATGTTGCCCTGCGTTACTCTTTGAACTAATAATCTTGGACACAGATGATGCTGCTTTAAACCTCTTAGTCCTCATTCTCTTCTTGCTCTTTGCTAATCTCTTCTCCAAATCCTTAACCCTTTCTGTCAAATCTGATATCACTTTCAATTGTTCATTCCCAGCATCAAGCAATCTGTCCATCATATTTCTCAGCTTCTCATTTTCTTCCAATAATTCAGCATCACCTTTGTTGAGTTTCCACTATGTTCAGCAACATGATCTAACTCTTTTGATAATGCTGTGTCTTCATTGTTAACACTGGTTACTAGTGCAGCAAGCTTGTCATCATTCTCATTCGGTACTTGCTGTGTTAAGTTCTTTATATTCTCCTCTTCACTATGTGAGTCACCAAGTTCTGCAGCGCTTCTCGCGGACTCCACAATTGACAACTCAGCTTTATTTCCAGTTTCCTCTTCACATTTCAATTGCTGTATCTTGCTGCGCATCGCCTTTCAAGATCTCAGTAACACATATCGAAAAGAAATTGCTGATTTGATATTAAGTAAACAGCATCAATAACACATATCTGAATAATTTCCAGCTTCAGCAAGAGCCTCATTATATTCTCTCCAAGTGCGATCCTCTGCTTCTTATCATTTTGTACATCAGAAGAGTGCTCAAACGCTTGAATAGAAGCTTTGACATTAGTCAACTCCTTACTGACTAAGGCTATCTGCTTCAATTTCTTCAATGGCTCTGATCTCCTCACTTGGTAACCGTGATACACAGCTTGAATTAAAATGGCAGCATCAACATCTGATAAAGCCTCTCTCTCCTATCCGCCTTTGCCGGTTGAGTTGCTCGAGTCGGCTTACTAGCCTCTTCCATCATCTTATCTTCTCCATTTTGTGCCTTCTTTTCTTCATTATCTCCAACTGAACAATTCTCATCTGCACCCTTGTCTCCATGGGTCTTATTTTCAGTCACCTGAATGGTTTCCTCTTTTGGTTGAACTTCCTTGCTGACATCTGCTACATTCGCAAGGCTTGAATCCGGCTGCGCTGCGCTACAATACAGAGATTGAGAGACACTATATATAGCAAAGTTCACCTAACAGCCTAACGGCTAGTTATCAAATATAATAGCATAACAGCAACTAACCTATTGCTAACTACCATTTTCATTCTCTTCATTAATAGACATCCCTGAATTCTTTGCTGCCGGTTCAAGAGTAAGACAGGCTGCTTCTGCCATGAATCTGTGACGTAATATTGATCACATTCTCATGAATTTAACGTCTATGCATGCATGTATATTTATAAATTAAAGCAAAGTGGCCGCAGCACATAAAACATAATTCAGATGATCCTCCAGAGAAAGAAGAAGTAATTAATGGAAAATTGCAAAGGAGAATTCACCTAGTGGCCAGTGAAGCTTCGGTGGTGTGCCTTTGACGTTTTACCACTTAATACCATTTTTCCAACTTTCCATATCCTTAGCAAATTCAGGTGTTCATGTATGTCTTCTTCATATCAACATCAAGAAACATTCAAAGGCTATCCATCCCTCATCACTCAACTTTGCCTCCTTTTAATTTGTTAGACTTGGTTGAACTACCATTGCCATTGCGATCGTCATCAAATATTTTGCCTGAAGTTGCTCAGCTGTTATATCATGCAGAAATAAATACATATTTTTGTTCCAAAAAATACACATTATTTTTTAATCCAAATGTGCACTTTTTATGGCATAGCAGTTCAAATATTATACATTACACAAATCCAATTTGGTTGCTCAAAAAAAACTTATCAAAAAATGCAACCAATATTTAAAAAATGCAATCAAATATTTAATCCCTCACATAATATTATACATACACAAATCCAATTTGGTTGCTCAAAATACTTATGATTAGGATATAATATTATGTGATCCAATATTATTTTTCTTATATGAGTACATCGGAAGTGCATTATTGGTTTATTGTTGTGTTCATTTAGTAGATATGACAGCCAAATGCCTTAGAGAAGCAATGATGTTGGAAGAAGAAGAGCTCAGAACTAAGACAAGACAATGAAGCTGCTGAAGTTTCTTAACACTGGAGTGTGAAAATTGATGAAGCTTTTGGAAACAGGCACTGATGTAATTGTCAACTTAGACTGCTTACATTACACTCTTTGGGTACGGCCTTTTACCAAACCTTGCGTTAACTGCCCTTTTTCTTTTTAAATAATTCACTACCTTTATTTTTCAGTGTATCTTGATATAAATTTTAAATATATTACATCATTAATATATCAAATTTCTAGATGATAGATATTCTTGGAGAAAAGAGTGTAGTTAGTTTCTTAAATAAGTAAAATAAACCTTAAGATGATGTAGTTAGTTACCTGTAAGTAAAGCATTGTATCAACTTCGCAGTGATTCAGCTCATTGGCTGTTACTTGTTTGAAAAATTAAATTGTCTCTATGCATCATGTAATTTAAAACGGAAGTAAATAGCCATTTCAACCAAAAAAAAATTTCAAAAATTGGTAATGTTGACCAAAAAAAAGTTTGAAACCTTCCTCAAGTTGTCATTTTAATTTGTTGCATTTCTCGGAATCAAAAACACAAAAATGATCAGTTCCAAACAAACTAAGCATAAGAGATTAAGAAAAATGACCTTGAAGCCAATGAGTAAACACTTTTACCAACCCATTTTAACCTCACACCACCATTATATCATTATATGCATTGAATACTCTGTCAGTCATCCTTTTGATATTTGAATACTCTGTTTCATCCTTCAAAGAAGAATATAAAAATGAAGTAACGTGCAAAGCCAGCTATGCACTGCACTGCTTACAATTATTTTATGTTATCACGTGATGCCAACGTCTCTTTGCTGTATGCCTATTGCAAAATACCTTGCAAGCATTGTTGCAATATTGCTCTCTCTTCCTTACATTCTAATCACTCACTGATTAATTTGCTGTTATTTTGATCTGTATCATATCATGGCTGAAGCACTTGTTGGAGCTTTAGTTTCTGGCTTCGCCAACGTTGTTCTTGACAGGCTCATTTCTTCTGAGTTTGTCAACTTGGTGGTGGGCAAGAAGTTGGACCGGAAGCTGGTTGAGAGGCTCAAGACTGCTATCTTGGCTGCCAAAGCTCTCGCTGCTGATGCTGAGCAGAAGCAGTTTGGAAACGAACTCGTGAGGGAGTGGCTTGATAGTCTGAAGGATGCTCTCTACACTGCTGATGACTTGCTGGACCGTCTCTTTATCAAAGCTGAAATTCGCTGTAAGGCACGCATTCGTCTTCCTCACTTCCTCGATTTGCCTCATAGGAAGTCTAATAGGGAGATGATGACTAAGATAGAAGAGGTGGTTGAAACAATAGTAGATCTTGAGACTCGCAAAGATACCCTTGGTCTCAAAGAGATTCCAACGGCTAGCTCCTCATGGAGACCTCCAACCACTTCTCTTGTCAAAGGGAATGTGTTCGGCAGGGATGCTGACCAACAGGCACTAATCAAGATGCTCAATGACAACGATCATCATAACTTGTCTGTCATCTCTATTGTTGGTATGGGAGGTGTTGGTAAAACTACTTTAGCACAATGGCTCTACAACAATAAGGATTTGATGGACGGGGTTGATCTGAAAGCATGGATTTGTGTTTCTGAAAATTTTGATGTTGTTGAGACTACAAAGAATGTTATAAAGGGGATCTCTTTAGGTGTTTGTAGTCTTGACAGCTTTGATTTACTTCAACAACATTTGAAGGAAAAACTGTCAGAAAAGAAGTTCTTCATTGGTTTGGACAAAGGGAAGCACTATTCTTCTCACTACCCGGAAGGAGAATGTTGGTCCAACAGTTCAAAATTTTAGCTCTTACTCTCTCAAGGAACTGTCGAATGATTATTGTTGGTCTATTTTTGCGTACAATGCATCCTTTCCTGAATCAAATGGGAGCTCAGAACTGGAAGGAATAGGTAGAAATATTGTTGAGAGGTGTGATGGCCTGCCGTTAGCTGCAGAAACACTTGGACGCTTGTTGCGCTCAGAGCATCGTGCTGAAGAATGGAATAAAATACTATCGAGTGACATTTGGGAATTTCGTCTGGCAAATTGTAAGATTGTTCCTGCATTGTTATTAAGTTACCATCATCTGCCTACTCATTTGAAACGATGCTTTGTTTATTGTTCATTGTATCCCAAAGATTATCAATTTGATAAAGATAAATTAATATTGCTGTGGATGGCGGAAAACCTTTTACAACAACCAAGGAGGGGACACACTTTAGAAGAAGTTGGTTGCGAGTGTTTCGATGACTTGGTTTCAAGACTATTCTTCAAGCAGGTCGAGTATGACGATGAGAAGTATTTTGTGATGCACGATCTCATGCATGACTTGGCAACTTTTCTTGCTGGAGATTTTTATTGTAGATTCTCAGAACTTGGTGAAAAGGAAGAGATGAGTATTCTAACTCGTCATTTGTTATACGATCGTTCAATCTCCAAGAAAACATTCTCCTCTCGTGAAATAGAATCTTTGAGGACATCATTGTATATCAACCCCGGATCTTATTTCCATAAAGCACACGCAACATTACCATTTGACATATTGTCAAAGAATAAATACTTGAGAGTTTTGTCGGTTCATACACTCAATATATTTCCTGATTCAATAGCTAAAAAATTGATCCAATTGCGCTATTTGGATCTCTCTTGGAGTGCTGTTAAGATATTGCCGGAGGCATTATGCAACTTGTGCAATCTACAAACTTTGAAGTTAGAAGGCTGTTCAAAGCTGACTATGCTGCCCAATGGCATGTATAATCTTGTGAATTTGCGGCATCTTAATATAAGGGGTACTCCTCTGAAAGAAATGCCAAAAGGAATGGGCAAATTAAAACAGTTGCACACTTTAAGCAACTTTGTGGTGGGAAAGCAAGATGACAATGGAATGGAAGAGTTAGGAGGGCTTATAAATCTTCGTGGATCGCTTAAGATTCAGAAATTGGAAAATGTGGTTGATGGCAATGAGGCAAGGAGAGCAAGGATAATAGATAAGAAGCACGTTGATGAAGTATTGTTGGAATGGTCTCTATCTTCAGGTGATGATATGGTTTCAAACACACATACTGATGAAGAAGATGTACTCCAGGGCTTGCAACCGCACCGTGTCTTGAAAGTGTTGAGAATCAAGGGATACAAAGGGAAAATGTTTCCAGATTGGATTGCGCATTCCTTGTACCAAAACATGACACGTGTATCTCTCAAGTCTTGCATGAATTGCTGCATGCTGCCTTCACTTGGACAGCTGCCATCTCTAAAGTCCCTCCACATTGAAAGTTTTGATGAGCTGAAGAGCATTGGCAAGGAGTTTTACAAGAATGAAGGCCATCAACATTCTTCGCCTATTGCACCGTTTCCCTCACTGGAGTCATTGGAATTTGATAAGATGTCATGTTGGGAGGAGTGGCACTTACCTGAGTCAGAAGCCTTTCCTCAGCTTAAGAGCCTTGAGATAAGAGAGTGTCCAATGTTAAAGGGAGATATGGTTAATCAGGTATTAAAGAGAATCGTTTCTTCCTCATCGGATGTTTCCAAAGTGCGCCAACTGGAAATAGGAGAAGGACAGCATCAAAAGATGAGACTTGCTGGGGATAGTTTAACAATTAGGGGATTTGAATCTGTGACGGAGTATGCATTGAAGGCAAGGATCATCCACCATCTAACTTCCCTCCAAGAAATAGAAATCTCATGGTGTTCATCTGTTGTATCCTTGGGGGGAAATTGTTTACCCAAATCTTTGCAAAAGCTCAGAATATATAGGTGCAGCCAAATTGAATTACTCCAGCAACAACAGAAATATGATTTGGTAGATCTACAGATACAAGAGAGCTGTGATTTACTGACCTCATTGTCGTTGGATGCCTTTCCCAATCTCCAGAATCTGGAGATATTCAGGTGTTCAAATCTGGAATCAGTTTCAGTGTCAAAGCCACCACACGCTGCTCTTCAAAGTCTCACCGTCTATGAATGCCCTAAATTAGTGTCATTTGCAGGAGAAGGACTGGCTGCACCCAACTTGACTCATCTCCGCGTCACAAAATGCCACAAGTTGGAGGCATTGCCACGTGGCATGAATAGTCTTCTCCCAAATCTAGAGTCTCTCCACATACAAGGTTGCCCAAACATTTGCAGGTCGCCAGAGGGTGGTTTGCCGCCTAACCTGAAACAGCTTAGTGTAGGAGGATGCAAGGAACAAGTGAGGGGTGTATCATGGTTGGGCAACTTGGACAACCTCACTCATCTCATGATTCTTGGTGATGGCAGGGAGAGCAGAATAAAGTCATACCCAGAGGTGGGTTCGCTGCCTCGCCTTCCCTCCCTTACCACTCTACATATCCATTACTTTCATAATCTGGAGACATTGGAGTGCAATGAGCTTCTCCGCCTCACCTCCCTCCAACAACTACACATTTTATCCTGTCATAAGCTGGAGAATATGGAAGGAGAAAAGCTGCCTCCCTCTCTCTTACTACTTCAACTTAACGGCTGTGGTTTGCTGGGCAATCACTGCAAGAACAAGCATCAACAAATTTGGTCCAAAATTTCCCACATCCCCACCATTCAAGTCAATGGCAGACAAATTTTCTGAGAACAGATTTTTGAGCAGGTAATTCTCTAACCTTCATGTTTGTCATGCTACCAACAATGAAATTCACACATGCATAAATTTCCTTTTCCTTCAAGTAAATTTTTTTTCTCTTTCTTTAAACAACATTAACCACTTGAACTCATATGCCAACTGCAAAATTTGCATTCTTTTCTTTCATTTATCGGAAAAGCTCTCAGTTTGCTGAGGTAATTAAACAAATATCCTTTATTACTCTGAGAAACAGTCTTTGCTATATGAAACACTTGTTAACTCTCATATTTTATTAAAAAAATCGCATTTAAAGAGGTAGATAAGAATTACCCTAAACAAATATTGAACGATATGGAACATCTTTTCTGTGTATCCAACATTTGGGTTTTTTTTTTTTTTAAAACAAATCGATGTATCAAATTTATTGTTTTTACAATCTTCTATGGGTAGCTTGTGCACATATCGAGATGTAATCTTATACATTGGCTATACATCTTCATTTAATTCTAAGTTCATTTGAGGTGGTAATTAAGCTCGATTGATGTGTTGGGAACCAGAAACTGTGTTTTCTGATTTTGGCTTCAAGTTATTGAAAAGCAAAGACATGATGGAGAAAGTTGGTGGCACTCATTATTGAAAAGCTTTTGTTGTTGTTGGTATATTTTTCTATTCCTGTTTATAATTTTCTTTCTTTTTTGCTTTTTTCACAGAGAAAAAATAAATCATAACTTGATTTGTGGAAAGGAAAGAGTTATAAAATTGTGTTTCTGTCTGGCAATTCTGTATGATCATAGATTGAATCTTAAATAAAATAAATAGTAGTAGATGCTTATTATAATAAGCTATTTCTAATACTAAGAAAAGGTTCTGTAATAATAACTATTTCTTCCTTTTTGGATTTGGACACGTTATCAAACAGATTTCCCAAGGTGACAAAGAATATGCTTTCCACATTTGAAGATGACAATCATGTACCTGAAATAGTCGAAGAAGTTGTAGTGATGCCATCCACAACAATTTCGTTCCTATCAACTTCACTCAATATGGTGTGAGCAGTTTGTACATATATCAAACCAATGGGTGTCATTTCCTTTCACTGTTGTCTCTAAAATCAAACCAATGATCGAACATTGTGTTCATGAGGTTCTGACGGCAGACAAATTTTCTGAGAACAGATTTTTGAGCAGGTAATTCTCTAACCTTCATGTTTGTCATGCTACCAACAATGAAATTCACACATGCATAAATTTCCTTTTCCTTCAAGTAAATTTTTTTTCTCTTTCTTTAAACAACATTAACCACTTGAACTCATATGCCAACTGCAAAATTTGCATTCTTTTCTTTCATTTATCGGAAAAGCTCTCAGTTTGCTGAGGTAATTAAACAAATATCCTTTATTACTCTGAGAAACAGTCTTTGCTATATGAAACACTTGTTAACTCTCATATTTTATTAAAAAAATCGCATTTAAAGAGGTAGATAAGAATTACCCTAAACAAATATTGAACGATATGGAACATCTTTTCTGTGTATCCAACATTTGGGTTTTTTTTTTTTTTAAAACAAATCGATGTATCAAATTTATTGTTTTTACAATCTTCTATGGGTAGCTTGTGCACATATCGAGATGTAATCTTATACATTGGCTATACATCTTCATTTAATTCTAAGTTCATTTGAGGTGGTAATTAAGCTCGATTGATGTGTTGGGAACCAGAAACTGTGTTTTCTGATTTTGGCTTCAAGTTATTGAAAAGCAAAGACATGATGGAGAAAGTTGGTGGCACTCATTATTGAAAAGCTTTTGTTGTTGTTGGTATATTTTTCTATTCCTGTTTATAATTTTCTTTCTTTTTTGCTTTTTTCACAGAGAAAAAATAAATCATAACTTGATTTGTGGAAAGGAAAGAGTTATAAAATTGTGTTTCTGTCTGGCAATTCTGTATGATCATAGATTGAATCTTAAATAAAATAAATAGTAGTAGATGCTTATTATAATAAGCTATTTCTAATACTAAGAAAAGGTTCTGTAATAAACTAATAATAACTATTTCTTCCTTTTTGGATTTGGACACGTTATCAAACAGATTTCCCAAGGTGACAAAGAATATGCTTTCCACATTTGAAGATGACAATCATGTACCTGAAATAGTCGAAGAAGTTGTAGTGATGCCATCCACAACAATTTCGTTCCTATCAACTTCACTCAATATGGTGTGAGCAGTTTGTACATATATCAAACCAATGGGTGTCATTTCCTTTCACTGTTGTCTCTAAAATCAAACCAATGATCGAACATTGTGTTCATGAGGTTCTGACATAATTATGTGTGTGGTTTTTGTGATGACAAACACTAAGTTTTGAAATGTTTTTTAATTTGTGTTTCAGGAAGTACACTTGAGGTTTGGTAACCATATCTTAATTATCTTCATTCAGTCCGAAATTCATCCTTACAATTTTAGCTTCAGGTTGGTATAGTTACTCTATTCCTCCTTACAATTTACTTTTTCTATTTTTGTTGGGAGAAAGATAAAGAGATGATGCTAGCTTGATATGAGAAGGAATTAGTTATGTGTAGTTCAGGGAAAGATGGTGTCTCTACCTTTCCATTTTTTGATGTATATGCTACACTAAATGTACTATAACTGCTGCCAAAGCTCTTACAATGCCAAAACTGCAATTCAGTGGAGCTTGTAAATTTAAACTAAAAGATGTATATCCGTGATCTTTTAACTAGCTCTCGATTTCTCTTTAGCTAAGCGCAAAGAAGTTTCCAAAAAAAGTATCATTTTTAATGCATTCAAGTTTATTACATGAATTTATAAATACATCTATGTTGTTATTCATTGTGCAACCTTTTTGACAATTGCAGGTTGGGGAGCATGTATATACTTGCGTAAAAATTTTTCTCGTCTCTTTTGACACTTAGTCGTGCTAACTACGTGAATAATATGCACTTTGATATGGATTAATTTTGATGTAATGGACCTTAATCTTCATTACCATATTATTATTGGAATGATAATTTTTTTTTTCTTTTTGGGTTGATTATGCAGTCATTACAAATCTGCAGTTGGGGAGTGGTTCAATCTTGGATTGTGCTAAAATTTTGATAGCGAGTTTTGGATATACATTTTCATTCTTAATGGTTAGACGATTATGATAAAATTTGGAGGATGAGATATGGCTTGCGCGTGCAAAGTAGCTCTGGTTCTGTAAATTTTTCATGTTTTTGGTTCACATTTATATGTATTGATGCTTGGTTGTTTTGACTTGATGTAAGCATTTGATTTGTGCACTTATTTGAGATTCTCTTGTATCCCTACTTGATTATAGCGGTACTTCTTTTTTGGTCCGAATGACCCGTGGTTTTTACCTCTCACATTGAGAGGGTTTTCCACGTTAAAATTTGGTGTCTTGTCCTTATTTTTATTTTTTTAGATTCTGTTATTCAATCACTTATTCACTTCCACTGTTTTGTGTATTATTACGCCAATTATTCTCTCAAGCAGCTATTCTAATTGATGAGGTATTTGCCAAATCATTATTTTCTGGTTTCTAAATTTGAAAAGTTTTGCTTTCTAACTTGTAATATTTGGAATTTGTGTGTTTTTGCAATAGAAATAGTACTTCTTTTCCAAAAAAGAAGAATGAAAGAAAATACTTATACAATTTTATGAGACACTATCTATGTATTAGTGAGATTTTATATGAATAAATATAATAATTATTTCCTCAGAGGATTCTTATTTGCTAGGAAGTATTTCTTAAGAAGTATCTTGTAGGAAAGATTAATCCTGGGATAGAAACAAACACATAGAACTACACTTTCTTCTAACCCTAACCCTAGCCACACACTCTCTCACTCACCTCCCGCTGCCGCACACACCCTCACTCGCCTCACTCTCTTCCCCACAACACACACACCCAAACTTGACGGAAAAAGAAAGAAAGAAAAGGAAAAGAGAGAAGAGGGAGACCGCAAAAAAGAGAAGGGAGGAGGAAGGAGGGAGCTGTCCACACCGAGTCACCACGCGAGGAGAGAGAGAGCCGCGCCTCATCACCGCTGGCCTGGAGCCCGCCGTTCGTCTCGCGTTGCGTCGCCATCAGGGGCCAGAATCGAGAGAGATGCGTCTGAGAGAGGGGACGAGCGCGAGAGAGGAGACGCGGAAGAAGGACTGCCGCCGTTCTGCCCCGTCGCCGAGCTGCTGCGCCGCCGCTACCACCGCTGGGTTTCCGGGAAGAGGAGCTCGAACGGGAGAGAGAGAACGAGAGAGAGAGTTCGCAGAAAGAGAAACATCACTATACACGAACAGAGGGGGGATAAGGAACTCGCTGGAGGAGAGGGAGACTCGTCGCCGTGCCTCTAGTCGCCAGGAACGGCGCTAACGTCGCCGGAAAACACGCCGGAGCTTCCAAACTCATCGGCAACACTACCTTGCCACTGTTCTGAATTTTATCTGCCTGTCTCTATATTCGATTTGAAATGACTTCCTGGTGTTGTGGTCATTATCGCTGTGGTGAGACGCACTTTGGGTTTGGTCTCTTCGGTCCGTTAGGACCATGCTGTGACCGATAAGCTTTTGGCTTATGCTATTACGAGTTTTTAACTATATTTATAAAACTATTATTGAAAAACTTTGATTTGATTAGAATAATTGATTTATTATAGATGAATAATTATTTTTATGAAATTCATACTTTAGAAATTTTACATGAGACAATATATATGTTTGATTAAGCTTTATATTAATTTAGAATATTGATTTTATTCGAATATATATTCCTGAAATATTAACGTATTTGTTGGCACTCACTTTTAAATTATGAAATATGTTTTTATGATTGAAAAAAAATGATTTGAAAAGATTTCTGATAAGAAAGTATTATCTGATTGATTTGATTCGATACTTTATATATTTGAGAGATTAAAGATTTATTGTATTTGAGATTATATGTTTTGAATTGGTTTGGGAGGCTCGTATTAGAAAACTGTAGTTAACGGTGGTTATGACGTTAACTTAGATGCATCTGACTCAGACTCCAGCCAGCAGGGGTGTTGCTAGCCTAACGTGTAGGCCACACGTTAGATCTGTTATTCTGTTAGGACACACAAGAGGAAAGGGCTACCCATAGAGGTGGAGCCGCCTATGTGTGGACTTTTGATTTGATTTCTGTATGAGAACTCCCTTATTGATTCACCTATTATTATCAACTATTATTTTCTAATTAATATTACTTTGATAATGATATTTATATGGTCTCAAGTCGATTATAAATGTATTGTCTAGTCACTGAGTTGCAAAACTTACTCCTTTTTTTTTAAAAATATTTTTCAGGAACAAATATTTGACTATGTGAGACTTTCTATTCAAGAGTAACGGTCTGCAATGAGTACCTATTTCTTGTCGAATTCCTAGTAGTATATGCTCCATATGTCACAGGCAGGGTCCAACTATTCTTAATTATTTTAATTTTTGTTAAAATGTAAAACTATTTATTTTAGAACTTGTAAAATATTTGTAACTTTCTTATTCAATTTATATTTGAGTATACTAGGCTTGCTATAGGATTATTTTCCTGAGCGCCAGTCATGGCTCATTTTGGGCTGTGACAAGAACGTTGTAGCAAACTCTGAATCTAACTCTCTTTTGGGTCTGTAAATATATTTGACAAAATATATTACGAATTGTATGTTTCAAATTTTAAACACACTTGAAAAATGATATGGATAGTAAGAAATAATAAAGATAACATGTTTTAGGTTAGAAATATATCTTCTTGAATTTTGGCATTCTTGCATCTCGAGCATTATATTTTTCTAACATATCTAAGTTTTTTTCCCCTTTTTTTTAAACCACTAATAATATCATTCATTAAATCTTTTAGTACTTAGAGTGAATATATATAAGGAACTTCTATATTCCTCTGCAATTAAACATTAGATTCGCTGTGATGCATTATTCTTTCATTTCTTTCTTTTTTTTTTTCTCCTGTTTGATGTTGTTTGTTCTAAACACTTCCATTATAAAATTGGTGAAATCATAAGATATAATTTATAAAGATAAGGGATTTCTTTATTAAAATTAGATAAGAATTTCACTCATTTTTATTTTGTTATTAATTTGTTGCCTAATGGATCTACCTCTTTTGACGGTGCTGCGTCTTCATTGTTAACACGGGTTACTTGTGCAGCAAGCTTCTCTTCGTTCTCAGCTTGTTTCTCTTGCTGTGTTAACTTCTTTTTGTTTTCCTCTTCCCTGTGCAAGTCACTAACAAAGAAGAATATACTAAATATATTTAATTAATTTCCATAAAGACTAGTTTCCGAGTTCGCTTTGTTCTCACTTTTGCTTTTTGAATACTTTGTTTCATCCTTCAAAGAAGAATATGAAAAAGAAGTAAAGAGAAAACCCAGTATTGCACTCCACGCGATGCCAAAGTCCTTTTGCTGAGGAATCTTTATGTTTGTATCTCGCTATATGCCCATTATTGCTGAATACCTTGCAAGCATTATTACAATATTGCTCTCTCTTCGTTACATTCTGAAATTCCAATTACGCATTGATTAATTTCCTGCTGTTGTGATCATCACGTCATGGCTGGAGCACTTGTTGCCGGAGCTTTTCTATCTGGCTTCATCAACGTTGTTTTGGATAGGCTCATTTCACGTGAGTTTGTCAACTTGGTGGTGGGTAAGAAGCTGAACCGACAGTTGGTTGAGAGGCTGCAGACTGCTCTCTTGGCTGCTGAAGCTCTGGTCGCCGACGCGGAGCAGAAACAGTTTGGAAACGAACTTGTGAGGAAATGGCTCGATAGTCTCAGGGATGCTGTCTACACTGCTGATGACTTGCTGGACCGTGTCTTAATCAGAAAAGAAATTCGCAAGAAGGTACACATTCCTCTTCCTCCCTTCCTTAATTTGTCTAATAGAAAGAGGGCGACTAAGATAGAAGATGTGGTAAAAAGAATAGAAGATCTTGAGAAACGCAAAGATACCCTTGGTCTCAAAGAGATTCCAACGGGAAGCTCCTCATGGAGACCTCCTTCCACTTCTCTTGTGAAGGGGAATGTGTTTGGCAGGGATGGTGACCAACAGGCACTAATAAAGATGCTCAATGACAACAATGATCATACCTTGTCCGTCATCTCTATTGTTGGTATGGGCGGGGTTGGTAAAACTACTTTAGCACAATGCCTGTACAACAACAAGGATTTGATGGATGGGGTCGATCTGAAAGCATGGATTTGTGTTTCTGAAAATTTTGATATTGTTGAGACTACAAAGAATGTTATAAAGGGGATCTCTTCAGGTGTTTGTAGTCTTGACAGCTTTGATTTACTTCAACAAGATTTGAAGGAAAAACTATCAAAAAAGAAGTTCTTCATTGTTTTGGATGATGTTTGGAGTGAAGATGCTGACAAGTGGAATAGTTTTATCGTCCCTTTCCAACATGGGAGAAAAGGAAGCACTATTCTTCTAACTACCCGCATGGTAAATGTTGGTCGAACAGTCCAACACTATAACTCTTACACCCTTAAGTGTTAGAAATTGATGGATACAAAGGTAAAATATTTCCAGATTGGATGGGGCATTCCTTGTACCAAAACATGACAAGTGTATCTCTCAAGTCTTGCAAGAATTGCTGCATGCTGCCTTCACTTGGACAGCTGCCTTCTCTTAAGTCCCTGTGCATCGAAAGTTTTAATGAGCTGAAGAGCATTGGCAAGGAGTTTTACAAGAATGAAGGCCATCAACATTCTTCGCCTATTGCACCGTTTCCCTCACTGGAGCGTTTGCAGTTTCACAACATGCCATGTTGGGAGGAGTGGCACTTACCTGACTCAGAAGCCTTTCCTCAGCTTAAGAGCCTTCAAATAAGAGATTGTCCAATGTTAAAGGGAGATATGGTTAATCAGGTATTAATGAGAATTTCCTCATCAGATGTTTCCAAAGTGCGAGAACTGGAAATATTAGATTATGAAGGATTGTATAAAAAGATGAGAGTTGTTGGGGGTTCGTCTGTTATATCCTTGGGGGACAATTGTTTCTCCAGATCATTGCAAAAGCTCAGAATCGTGAGTTGCAGCAAACTGGAATTCCCGCAGCAACAACAGAAGTGTGATTTGGTCGATCTACAAATATCTGAAAGCGGTGATTCACTGACCTCATTGTCGTTGGATGCCTTTCCCAATCTCGAGAATCTCCAGATATACAAGTGTTCAAATCTGGAATCAGTTTCAATGTCAGAGCCACCACACGCTGCTCTCCAACGTCTCAGAATCCTTAAGTGCGACAAATTTGTGTCATTTCCGGAAGAAGGACTGGCTACGCCCAACTTGACTCATCTCGATGTTAGCAGGTGCTCGAAGTTGGAGGCATTGCCACGTGGCATGAATACTCTTCTCCCAAATTTAGAGTCTCTGGACATACGAGGTTGCCCAAACATTTGCAGGTTGCCAGAGGGTGGTTTGCCGCCTAACCTGAAAGAGCTTAGTGTTGGAGATTGCGAGCAACAGCTGAGGGGTGTATCATGGTTGGGCAACTTGGACAACCTCACTCGTCTCACCATCTCAGGTCGTCACAGTGGGAGGATAATAAAGTCATACCCAGAGCTGGATTCGCTGCCTCGCCTTCCCTCCCTTACCACTCTACATATCCAAGACTTTTATGAACAGGAGACATTGGAGTGCAACGAGCTTCTCCGCCTCACCTCCCTCCAACAACTACACATTTCATACTGTAAGAAGCTGAAGAATATGGAAGGAGAAAATCTGCCTCCCTCTCTCTTACTCCTCAAAATTTACGACTGTGGTTTGCTGGGCGAAGACTGCAAGAACAAGCATCAACAAATTTGGTCTAAAATTTCCCACATCCCCACCATTGAAGTCGATGACGACCAAATTTTCTGAGCAGGTAATTCTCTAACCTTCATGTTTCTCATGCTACCACAATTAAGTTCACACATGCATAAATTTCCTTTTCCTGCGAGTTATAAAATTGTGTTTCTGTCTTTGTCAATTCTTTATGATCATGGAGTCGCTGTTTTTCCAAGATTCATGTAGGATAGTGAAAAGAATCAGCATGCATAAGGTGTTAAGTTTTTTGCCCATAGATTGAATCTTACATGAAATAAATAGTAGTAGATGCCTATAATAAGCTATTTCCAATACCAAGAAAAGGTTCTGTAATAAACTAATAATAACTATTTCTTCCTTTTTGGTTTTGGGGACGTTATCAAATAGATTTCCCTAGGTGATGAAGATATGTAGCTAACTCAGACAAGATTCAAAGAATATGCTTTTCATATTTGAAGATGATAATCATGTACCTGAAGTAGTCGAAGAAGTTGTAGTGAGTGCAGTTTGTACATATATCAAACCGATCAGTGTCATTTAAAACTTTTCACCGTTGACTCTAAAATCAAACTAATAATCAAACATTGTGTTCATGAGGTTCTGACATAATTGTGTGTGTGGTTTTTGTGATGAAAAACACTAAGTCAAAATATTTTTTAATTTGTGTTTCAGGAAGTACATATTGAGGTCTGGTAACCATATCTACATTATCTTCATTCAATCCAAAGTTCATCAGAAGAGTGCTCTGTAATTTTAGCTTCAGGTTGGCGTAGATTCCTTTCCTCCTTGCAATTTACTTTTCCTATTTTTATTGGAGTAATAAAAAAAGATGATAATAGGTTGGTTTGAGAAGGAATTATATGTAGTTCAGGGAAAGGTGGTGTTTCTACTTTTCTTATTTTTTAATGTATATGCTAAACTAAATGTGCTATAAATATAAACTTAATTTTGGTTCTTTAACTGCTGCCAAAGCTGTTACAACGCCAAAACTTCAAATCAGTGGTGGAGCTTGTAACTTTAAACAAAAAGATGTAACATTTCTAATGCATTCAAGTTTATTACTCGAATTTATAAAGACCTCTGTAATATCGTTATTCATTAATAAATCTGTGATCAAAGACAATCTTGATAATCTTTCTCCTTGTTGAAGAAAATATTAGGTCGGGGATTTCAGTGTTTGATCGCTTGTGGATTCTGCTGGGAGTGTCAAGCTTACTAGCTCCTCTTTTGAAAATTATGTGAGTTCTTAAACTACACGTCTAGTCTAATAATTGATTTTTTTGTTCAAGCATTTCATGAAGATGATCATACTTTTACTAAATTGATAATTTAAGTTTTTCAATTTTGTGATCATACTCGAATAACATGCACTTCGGTATGGATTAGTTTGATGTAATGGACCTCAATTTTCATTACCATATTGTTGCTAGAATGATAATTCTTTTTCTTCTTTTTGGGTTGATTATGCAGTCACTGTAAGTCTGCAGTTGGGGAGTGGTTCAATGGTAGTTTGGGCTGAAATTTCGATAGCAAGTTCTGAATGTACTTTTTTGTTCCGAATGATTGGAGGATTAAGATAAGATTTGGAGGGTGATATATGGCTTCGGTGCGCAAAGTAACTCTGGTTTTGTAAATTTTTCATGTTTTTGGTTCACATTTATATGCTATGGTGCTTGATTGTTTTGACTTAATGTAAGCATTTTATTTGTTTACTTATTTGAGATTCTCTTGTATTCTTACTTAATTATAGTGGTACTTCTTTTTTGGTCTGAATGACCGGTAGTTTTTACCTCTCACATTAAGAGGATTTTCCACATTAAAAATTTTGGTCTTGTGTTTCTATTTTTATTTTTTTGGCTTCTGTTATTCGATCGCTGTCAGTGTTTTGTGTATTGTTATTCCAATTATTCTCTCAAGCAGCTATTCCAATTGATGAGGCATTTACCAAATCAATGTGTCCTGTTTTTAAAATTGAAAAGTTTTGCTAATTTGTGTGCTTTTGCAACAGAAGAAGTTCTTCTCTTCGAAAAAGAAGAAAGAAAGAAAATACTTGCACAATTTTATATGAGACATTATATATGAATTATGTTTTATTAACTGTTAAGCTTGTCATGTCCAGTGACTTGTATAATAGAGTGTAAATTTTGTTATTAAATTCTCTTTTCACTTTGTTTTTCTAATATATCGCCATTATTATGGAAAATATTATTGGTTAACCAAACCATTTGTAATTTCAGCCTTATCAATTACATTCAATCTCAGTTTTTAACATAGTACAGTAGTTTAATGCAAGAAGCATAATCTATATATAGTATAATGCCAATGAGCAGTGAAAAGTTTGGCCCTTATGTTTCATGTATTTAACACCAAGTGAAATTAACACATTACAAGTTACAAAGGACCTGATCTCTCAAACCTTACCAAAACCTCAGAATTACAAGCTTATAACACATAACACTCTTTTAAACCAAAATAGTTTTACATTGCAACATCCATAGCTCTATGTTGCCCTGCGTTACTCTTTGAACTAATAATCTTGGACACAGATGATGCTGCTTTAAACCTCTTAGTCCTCATTCTCTTCTTGCTCTTTGCTAATCTCTTCTCCAAATCCTTAACCCTTTCTGTCAAATCTGATATCACTTTCAATTGTTCATTCCCAGCATCAAGCAATCTGTCCATCATATTTCTCAGCTTCTCATTTTCTTCCAATAATTCAGCATCACCTTTGTTGAGTTTCCACTATGTTCAGCAACATGATCTAACTCTTTTGATAATGCTGTGTCTTCATTGTTAACACCGGTTACTAGTGCAGCAAGCTTGTCTTCATTCTCATTCGGTACTTGCTGTGTTGAGTTCTTTATATTCTCCTCTTCCCTATGTGAGACACCAAGTTCTGCAGCGCTTCTCGCGGACTCCACAGTTGACAACTCAGCTTTATTTCCAGTTTCCTCTTCACATTTCAATTGCTATATCTCGCTGCGCATCGCCTTTCAAGATCTTAGTAACACGTTATCACGCTTCACAGATTTGGACTCTATTGTTTCTTCTTCATCAGGCAATCCAATTGGAAGCTCTATAATAGGTTCTACTTCCTCCTCTTCATGATCTGGTTCATGCTTTAAAATTTCTGTTCCACCATCCATGATGAATTCAGATGCTGCAATATCCTCATCAAGTGGTGCTTCATTTGGTGCCACATTAGGTTCTGCTGCCACGTTCAATGCCGGATTAAGTGGTGACTGAAACAAAAGAATAACAAAACAAATACATACTTCATGCAACATTTTATTACCAAATCAAGGTGTATTGAAAAGAAATTGCTGATTTGATATTAAGTAAACAGCATCAATAACACATATCTGAATAATTTCCAGCTTCAGCAAGAGCCTCATTATATTCTCTCCAAGTGCGATCCTCTGCTTCTTATCATTTTGTACATCAGAAGAGTGCTCAAACGCTTGAATAGAAGCTTTGACATTAGTCAACTCCTTACTGACTAAGGCTATCTGCTTCAATTTCTTCAATGGCTCTGATCTCCTCACTTGGTAACCGTGATACACAGCTTGAATTAAAATGGCAGCATCAACATCTGATAAAGCCTCTCTCTCCTATCCGCCTTTGCCGGTTGAGTTGCTCGAGTCAGCTTACTAGCCTCTTCCATCATCTTCTCTTCTCCATTTTGTGCCTTCTTTTCTTCATTATCTCCAACTGAACAATTCTCATCTGCACCCTTGTCTCCATGGGTCTTATTTTCAGTCACCTGAATGGTTTCCTCTTTTGGTTGAACTTCCTTGCTGACATCTGCTACATTCGCAAGGCTTGAATCCGGCTGCGCTGCGCTACAATACAGAGATTGAGAGACACTATATATAGCAAAGTTCACCTAACAGCCTAACGGCTAGTTATCAAATATAATAGCATAACAGCAACTAACCTATTGCTAACTACCATTTTCATTCTCTTCATTAATAAAGACATCCCTGAATTCTTTGCTGCCGGTTCAAGAGTAAGACAGGCTGCTTCTGCCATGAATCTGTGACGTAATATTGATCACATTCTCATGAATTTAACGTCTATGCATGCATGTATATTTATAAATTAAAGCAAAGTGGCCACAGCACATAAAACATAACTCAGATGATCCTCCAGAGAAAGAAGAAGTAATTAATGGAAAATTGCAAAGGAGAATTCACCTAGTGGCCAGTGAAGCTTCGGTGGTGTGCCTTTGACGTTTTACCACTTAATACCATTTTTTCAACTTTCCATATCCTTAGCAAATTCAGGTGTTCATGTATGTCTTCTTCATATCAACATCAAAAACATTCAAAGGCTATCCATCCCTCATCACTCAACTTTGCCTCCTTTTAATTTGTTGGACTTGGTTGAACTACCATTGCCATTGCGATCGTCATCAAATATTTTGTCTGTAAGTTGCTCAGCTGTTATATCATGCAGAAATAAATACATATTTTTTTTCCAAAAAATACACATAATTTTTAATCCAAATATGCACCTTTTAATTCACATACACAAATCCAATTTGGTTGCTCAAAATACTTATGATTAGGAGATATAATATCATGTGATCCAATATTATTTTTCTTATGAGTACATAGGAAGTGCATTATCGGTCTATTGTTGTGGTCATTTAGTAGATATGACAGCCAAATGCCTTAGAGAAGCAATGATGTTGGAAGAAGAAGAGCTCAGAACTAAGACAAGACAATGAAGCTGCTGAAGTTTCTTAACACCGGAGTATGAAATTGATGAAGTTTTTGGAAACAGGCACTGATGTAATTGTCAAGTTAGACTGCTTACATTACACCCTTTGGGTACGGCCTTTTACCAAATCTTGCGGTAGCTGCCCTTTTTCTTTTTAAATAGTTCACTACCTTTATTTTTCAGTGTATCTTGATATAAATTTCAAATATATTACATAATTAATATATCAAATTTCTAGATGATAGATATTCTTGGAGAAAAGAGTGTAGTTAGTTTCTTAAATTAAATAAGTAAAATAAAGCTTAAGATAATGTAGTTAGTTACCTGTAAGTAAAGCATTGTATCAACTTCGCAGTGATTCAGCTCATTGGCTGTTACTTGTTTGAAAAATTAAATTGTCTCTATGCATCATGTAATTTAAAACGAAGTAAATAGCCATTTTAACCAAAAACAAATTTCAAAAATTGGTAATGTTGACCAAAAAAAGTTTGAAACCTTCCTCAAGTTGTCATTTTAATTTGTTGCATTTCTCGGAATCAAAAACACAAAAATGATCAGAGTTCCAAACAAACTAAGCATAAGAGATTAAGAAAAATGACCTTGAAGCCACTGAGTAAACACTTTTACCAACCCATTTTAACCTCACACCACCATTATATCATTATATGCATTGAATACTCTGTCAGTCATCCTTTTGATATTTGAATACTCTGTTTCATCCTTCAAAGAAGAATATAAAAATGAAGTAACGTGCAAAGCCAGCTATGCACTGCACTGCTTACAATTATTTTATGTTACCACGTGATGCCAACATCTCTTTGCTGTGTGCCTATTGCAAAATACCTTGCAAGCATCATTGCAATATTGCTCTCTCTTCCTTACATTCTAATCATTCACTGATTAATTTGCTGTTGTGATCTGTATCATATCATGGCTGAAGCACTTGTTGTTGGAGCTTTAGTTTCTGGCTTCGCCAATGTTGTTCTTGACAGGCTCATTTCACCTGAGTTTGTCAACTTGGTGGTGGGCAAGAAGCTGGACCGGAAGCTGGTTGAGAGGCTCAAGACTGCTATCTTGGCTGCCAAAGCTCTCGCTGCTGATGCTGAGCAGAAGCAGTTTGGAAACGAACTCGTGAGGGAGTGGCTTGATAGTTTCAAGGATGCTCTCTACACTGCTGATGACTTGCTGGACCGTCTCTTTATCAAAGCTGAAATTCGCAGTAAGGCACGCATTCGTCTTCCTCACTTCCTTGATTTGCCTCATAGGAAGTCTAATAGGGAGATGATGACTAAGATAGAAGAGGTGGTTGAAAGAATAGTAGATCTTGAGACTCGCAAAGATACCCTTGGTCTCAAAGAGATTCCAACGGCTAGCTCCTCATGGAGACCTCCAACCACTTCTCTTGTCAAAGGGAATGTGTTCGGCAGGGATGCTGACCAACAGGCACTAATCAAGATGCTCAATGACAACAATCATCATAACTTGTCTGTCATCTCTATTATTGGTATGGGAGGGGTTGGTAAAACTACTTTAGCACAATGCCTGTACAACAATAAGGATTTGATGCACGGGGTTGATCTGAAAGCATGGATTTGTGTTTCTGAAAATTTTGATGTTGTTGACACTACAAAGAATGTTATAAAGGGGATCTCTTCAGGTGTTTGTAGTCTTGACGGCTTTGATTTACTTCAACAACATTTAAAGGAAAAACTGTCAGAAAAGAAGTTCTTCATTGTTTTGGATGATGTTTGGAATGAAGATGCTGACAAGTGGAATAGTTTTATCACCCCTTTTCAACATGGGAGAAAGGGAAGCACTATTCTTCTAACTACCCGCAAGGTAAATGTTGGTCCAATAGTTCACTATAACTCTTATGCTCTCATGGGACTGTCAGATGATTATTGTTGGTCTATTTTTACGGATAATGCATCCTTTCCTGAGTCAAATGGGAGCTCGGAACTGGAAAGAATAGGTAAAAAGATTGTCAAGAGGTGTGATGGCTTACCGTTAGCTGCAGAAACACTTGGACGCTTGTTGCGCTCAGAGCATCGTGTTGAAGAATGGAATAAAATACTATTGAGTGACATCTGGGAATTTCGTCTGGCAAATTGTAAGATTGTTCCTGCATTGTTATTAAGTTACCATCATCTGCCTACTCATTTAAAACGTTGCTTTGTTTATTGTTCATTGTATCCCAAAGATCATAAACTTGATAAAGATGAATTAATCTTGTTGTGGATGGCTGAAAACCTTTTACAACCACCAAGGAGGGGACAGACATTAGAAGAAGTTGGTTGCGAGTGTTTTAATGACTTGGTTTCAAGACTATTCTTCAAGCAGGTCGAGAATGATGATGAGAAGTATTTTGTGATGCATGATCTCATGCATGACTTGGCAATTTTTCTTGCTGGAAAATTTTGTTGTAGACTATCTGAAGAACTTGGTGAAAAGGAAGAGATGAGTATTTTAACTCGTCATTTGTCATGCGATAATTCAATCCCTAAGAAAACATGCTCCTCTAGTAAAATAAAATCTTTGAGGACATTATTATGTATCAATCATGGACGTTTATTTAGGGAAGAAGGCGCAATGTTACCGTGTGACATATTGTCAAAGAATAAATACCTGAGAGTTTTATCCCTTGATATACCTAATGTATTTCCTGATTCAATAGGTAAACTGATCCAACTGCGCTATTTGGATCTTTCTTGGAGTGATATTGAGGTATTGCCTCAGTCGTTATGCAACTTTTGCAATCTACAAACTTTAAAGTTAGTAGGTTGTTCAAAGCTGACTATGCTGCCCAATGGCATGTATAATCTTGTGAATTTGCGGCATCTTGATATAAGGGGTACTCATTTGAAAGAAATGCCAAAAGGAATGGGCAAATTAAAACAGTTGCACATTTTAAGTTACTACATCGTAGGCAAGTCTGAAGACAATGGAATCCAAGAGCTAGGAGGGCTTTTAAATCTTCGTGCATCACTTCAGATTTGGAAATTGGAGAATGTGGTTGATGCCAATCAGGCAAGGAATGCAAGGATAATAGATAAGAAGCACATTGAGTACTTAATACTGAAATGGTCTTCAGGTGATGATATGGTTTCAAACACACATACTGATGGACAAGATATTCTCCACGCCTTGCAACCGCACCATGTCTTGAAAAAGTGTTGAGAATCAAGGGATACAAAGGTAAAATGTTTCCAGATTGGTTGGGGCGTTGTTCCTACAGCAATATGACACAGGTATCTCTAGAGTATTGCAGGAATTGCTACATGCTGCCTTCACTTGGACAGCTGCCATCTCTTAAGTCCCTAAGCATTCAAGGTTTTCGTCAGCTGAAGAGCATTGGCATGGAGTTTTACAAGAATGAAGGCGATCAACATTCTTCGCCTATTGCACCGTTTCCCTCACTGGAGTCATTGGAATTTGATAACATGGCATGTTGGGAGGAGTGGCACTTACCTGATTCTTGTTACAAACATATAAGGTTATTGAAATTTTTTTCTTTATACCTTGGTATTATTATGACCATATCTTCATCATGCCTCACAGATTCAGACTCTGTTGTTACTTCTTCATGAAGCAATACCACTGGAAGCTCCATAATAGGTTCCGAATCTTCATGTTGTTCTTGACCCTTGGAAACTGTTCTCCTTAGATTCAGATGCTGTGGTGTCCTCATCAAGCAAAACCATTGGTATTTCCACAACGGCTTCCACTTCCTCCACTTCATGATGCTGTGGTTCAGTCTTCGAAAATTTTGTTTCATCATTCTTGTTGAATTCAGATGCTGCAATATCCTCATCAACCACCCCCACCAGAAGCTCCACAATAGATTCCACATCTTCAAGCCTTGTTTCCCCACATCATCCTTCACAAATTCAGTTGTATCTTCATCGAGCACTCCCGCTGGCAAGTTCTGGATGTAATTTTTAGTTCCAAATGGTTGGAGGATTAAGATAAGATTTGGACGATGAGATATGTCTTGCATGCACAAAGTAGCTCTGGTTTTGTAAACTTTTCATGTTTTTGGTTCACATTTATATGCTGTGGTGCTTGATTGTTTTGACTTAATGTAAGCATTTGATTTGTTTACTTATTTGAGATTCTTTTGTATCCTTAATTATTAGAGTGGTATTTCTTTTTTTGGTCTAAATGACCCGTGGTTTTTACCTCTCATGTTAAGAGGGTTTTTCACGTTAAAATTTTGGTCTCTTGTTTCTATTTTTTTTTACTTCTATTATTCGATCACTGTTTTGTATATTGTTATCCCAATTATTCTCTCAAGCAGCTATTCCAATTGATGAGGCATTCGCCAAATCAATGTGTTCTGCTTTTAAGTACCTCTTTTTTCGAGATCTCAACCTTCACCCAGCCTGATGATTCCTCAGAAGATTGAACCTCTTCCATCTGCAGTTTGGGCCCCGGTTGAGTGTCTTTTGTAGCAACACCACATTGCTTCGAACACTATTGTTCCTTCTTCATCAAGCAACCCCATTAGACGCTCCATCATACGTTCCATATCTTCATCCCGCTTCACAGATTTGGACTCTATTGTTTCTTCTTCATCAAGCAATCCAATTGGAAGCTCCATAATAGGTTCCACTTCCTCCTCTTCATGATCTGGTTCACGCTTTTGTTCCACCATCCTTGTTGAATTCAGATGCTGCAATATCCTCATCAAGTGGTGTTCATTTGGTGCCACAGTAGGTTCTTCTGCCACGTTCAATGCCAGATCAAGTGGTGACTGAAATTCAATTCTATCTTTTCCCATCATATCATCATTAATGCCCACAGAAGAATCCTCACATGATACTGCAACTTTCTCTTCTGGTTGATCCTTCACATGTTCTTCATTTTGTAAATTTGCCGAAATGTCTTCAACAGGCTTCTTGTCTATGAACTCATTCGTCTGCTGCTGAGATCTCTTGGCCATTACAGAATCAAGCCTTTGTTGAAAGCATGTAAGCTTTCTTGCCAGAGATTTTCTCGTTTCCCTGAAACTTGGATGCAAGCCCTGGTATATAAATTGAATACCACGTGAGTGTAACATTGATCAAGGACAAGGAAGCTAACTAAGACTCTAAATAATCCTCCTAATGCATATGTATCTAATCATTTGCAAATCACAATTATCGCACGTGATTGTAATGTAAAGCCATTCATCAAAAAAATAGTGAAACAAATACATACTTGATGCAACATTTTATTACCAAATCAAGGTATATTGAAAAGAAATTGCTGATTTGATATTAGGTAAACAGCATCAGTAACACATACCTGAATAGTATCCAATGGTTTTTACCTCTCATGTTAAGAGGGTTTTTCACGTTAAAATTTTGGTCTCTTGTTTCTATTTTTATATTTTTGACTTCTGTTATTCGATTCCGGTCACTGTTTTGTATATTGTTATCCCAATTATTCTCTCAAGCAGCTATTCCAATTGATGAGGCATTCGCCAAATCAATGTGTTCTGCTTTTAAGTACCTCTTTTTTCGAGATCTCAACCTTCACCCAGCCTGATGATTCCTCAGAAGATTGAACCTCTTCCATCTGCAGTTTGGGCCCCGGTTGAGTGTCTTTTGTAGCAACACCACATTGCTTCGAACACTATTGTTCCTTCTTCATCAAGCAACCCCATTAGACGCTCCATCATACGTTCCATATCTTCATCCCGCTTCACAGATTTGGACTCTATTGTTTCTTCTTCATCAAGCAATCCAATTGGAAGCTCCATAATAGGTTCCACTTCCTCCTCTTCATGATCTGGTTCACGCTTTTGTTCCACCATCCTTGTTGAATTCAGATGCTGCAATATCCTCATCAAGTGGTGTTCATTTGGTGCCACAGTAGGTTCTTCTGCCACGTTCAATGCCAGATCAAGTGGTGACTGAAATTCAATTCTATCTTTTCCCATCATATCATCATTAATGCCCACAGAAGAATCCTCACATGATACTGCAACTTTCTCTTCTGGTTGATCCTTCACATGTTCTTCATTTTGTAAATTTGCCGAAATGTCTTCAACAGGCTTCTTGTCTATGAACTCATTCGTCTGCTGCTGAGATCTCTTGGCCATTACAGAATCAAGCCTTTGTTGAAAGCATGTAAGCTTTCTTGCCAGAGATTTTCTCGTTTCCCTGAAACTTGGATGCAAGCCCTGGTATATAAATTGAATACCACGTGAGTGTAACATTGATCAAGGACAAGGAAGCTAACTAAGACTCTAAATAATCCTCCTAATGCATATGTATCTAATCATTTGCAAATCACAATTATCGCACGTGATTGTAATGTAAAGCCATTCATCAAAAAAATAGTGAAACAAATACATACTTGATGCAACATTTTATTACCAAATCAAGGTATATTGAAAAGAAATTGCTGATTTGATATTAAGTAAACAGCATCAGTAACACATACCTGAATAGTTTCCAACTTCAGCAAGAGCCTCATTATATTCTCTCCAAGTGCGATCCTCTGCTTCTCATTATTTTGTAGATCAGAAGAGTGCTCAAACGCTTGAAATAGAAGCTTTGACATTAGTCAACTCCTTACTGACTTCTCTGCTACAATACAAAGAATGAGAGACACTATATATAGCAAAGGTCACCTAACAGCCTGATGGCTAGTTATCAAATATAATAGCAACAACAGCAACTAACCTATTGCTAACTACCATTTTCATTCTCTTCACCAATAAAGACATCACTGAATTCTTTGCTGCGGGTTCAAGAGTAAGACAGGCTGCTCCCGCCATGAATCGGTGACATAATATTGATCCCATTCTCATGAGTTTAGTGTGTATGCATGTCAGTTAGTTAATTAAAGGAAAGATATCTTACTTGTAATTAAATTTCAAACATATCCAATGTACTATCCATCCTAAGGTGTAATGCAAGTTTATGATTAGCTTGATTTATGTGCACTTCATCACAAGATGATGTCTCTGTCTTTTCCACTAATTAATGAAATTAATAATGCATCAGCATTTACTAATATAGTTTAAAATTAAATAATTTTATTTTTTAGTAAAAATAGTACTCTCATTTGTATTCTAGTATTTTTTTTATGCAGCACACACATTTAAATCTAGTATATTATAAATTAAAGCAAACTGCAGCACATAAAACATAACTCAGATGATCCTCCAGATCAGTAGCGAAGAAAGAAGTAATTAATGAAAAGTTGCAAAGGAGAATTCATCGTAGTGATGCTTCAATGGCGTGTCTTTGACCACTTAATACCATTCTTCCAACTTTCCATGCATATGCTTAGCTGGTATTCATTATGTCTTCTTCGTATCAACGTCAAGAAACATTCAAAGGCTTCCATCCCTAATCACTCAACTATCATTGCCATCCTCATCAAATATCTGCTAAGCTGCTATGTTAGACTGAAAATACTCATGATTAGGAGATATAATACTATGTGATTCAAAATTATTTTTCTTACATGAGTACATCGGAAGTGCATTATTAGTTTATTGTTGTGTTCATTTAGTAGAGATGACAGCCAGAAGCAATGATGTTTGAAGAAGAAGAGCTCAGAACTAAGACAAGACAACAAAGTTGCTGAAGTTGTTTGACATCTTCACCGTGATTGCATGGTTGCATTTGTCAAGTTCTTAACACTGGAGTATGAAAATTGATAAAGTTTTTAGAAACAGCCACTGTTATAAATGTCATGTTAGACTGCTTGCATTACACCCTTTGAGTTCGGCCTCTCACCAAACCTTGTGTTAATGCGAGATGCAATGCACCAACTGCCCTTTTTCTTTTCAAATAATTCACTCCCTTTATTTTTCGGTGTATGTTGATATAAATTTCAAACATATTACATCATTAATATATCAAATTTCCAAATTGATAGATGTTCTTGGAAAAAAGAGTGTAGTTAGTTTCTTAAATTAAATAAGTAAAATAAAGCTTAAGATGATGTAGTTAGTTACCGGTGAGGCTGTGAGTAAAGATTGTATCAACTTTGCAGTGATTCAGTTTATTGGCTGTTACTTGTTTGAAAAATTAAATTGTCTCAATGCATCATGTAATTTAAAACGAAGTAAATTGTGATTTTAACAAAAAAAAAAAATTTCAGAAATTGGTAATGTTGACAAAAAAAAAAAAAGTTTGAAACCTTCCTCAAGTTGTAATTTTAATCTGTTGCATTTCTCGGAATCAAAAACATAAAAGTGATCAGTTCCCAAAAAACTACCACGTTGAAGCCAATGACTAAATGAAGTAAAGAGCAAAGCCAGCTACGAACTCCACTGCTTAGAATTATTTTATGTTACCTCGGAGATCCATAGCACGTGATGCCAACGTCTCTTTGCTGAATGAACAAACCCTCGTGAATAGTGAATACCTTGCAAGCATTATTGCAATATTGCTCTCTCTTCCTTACATCCTCAAATTCCAATCACGTACGCACTGATTTATTTGCTGTTGTTGTGATCTGTATCATATCATGGCTGAAACACTTGTTGTTGGAGCTTTAGTTTCTGGCTTCGCCAACGTTGTTCTTGAGAGGCTCATTTCACGTGAGTTTGTCAACTTGGTGGTGGGCAAGAAGCTGGATCGGAAGTTGGTTGAGAGGCTGAGGACTGCTATCTTGGCTGCCAAAGCTCTGGTTGCTGACGCTGAGCAGAAGCAGTTTGGAAACGAACTCGTGAGGGAATGGCTTGATAGTCTCAAAGATGCTCTCTACACTGCTGATGACTTGCTGGACCGTGTCTTCATCAAAGCTCAAATTCGCAACAAGGTACGCATTCGTCTTCCTCACTTCCTTGATTTGCCTCATAGGAAGTCTAATAGGGAGATGATGACTAAGATAGAAGAGGTGGTTGAAAGAATAGTAGATCTTGAGACTCGCAAAGATACCCTTGGTCTCAAAGACATTCCAACGGGTAGCTCCTCATGGAGACCTCCAACCACTTCTCTTGTGAAGGGGAATGTGTTCGGCAGGGATGGTGACCAACAGGCACTAATCAAGATGCTCAATGACAACAATCATCATAACTTGTCTGTCATCTCTATTGTTGGTATGGGCGGTGTTGGTAAAACTACTTTGGCGCAATGGCTCTACAACAATAAGGATTTGATGGACGGGGTTGATCTGAAAGCATGGATTTGTGTTTCTGAAAATTTTGATGTTGTTGAGACTACAAAGAATGTTATAAAAGGAATCTCTTCAGGTGTTTGTAGTCTTGACGGCTTTGATTTACTTCAACAAGATTTGAAGGAAAAACTGTCAGAAAAGAAGTTCTTCATTGTTTTGGACGATGTTTGGAGTGAAGATGTTGACAGGTGGAATAGTTTTATCACCCCTTTTCAACATGGGAGAAAGGGAAGCACTATTCTTCTAACTACCCGCATGGTAAATGTTGGTCGAATAGTCCAACACTATAACTCTTACACCCTCAATCAACTGTCAGATGATTTTTGTTGGTCTATTTTTGCGGAGAATGCATCCTTTCCTGAATCAAATGGGAGCTCAGAACTGGAAGGAATAGGCAGAAAGATTGTCGAGAGGTGTGATGGCTTGCCGTTAGCTGCAGAAACACTTGGACGCTTGTTGCGCTCAGCGCGTCGTGTTGAAGAATGGAATAAAATACTATCGAGTGACATTTGGGAATTTTCTGTGGCAAATTGCAAGATTGTTCCTGCATTGTTATTAAGTTACCATCATCTACCCACTCATTTAAAACGTTGCTTTGTTTATTGTTCATTGTATCCCAAAGATTATAAACTTGATAAAGATGAATTAATATTGCTGTGGATGGCTGAAGATCTTTTACAACCACCAAGGAGGGGACGGACTGTAGAACAAGTTGGTTGCGAGTGTTTTGATGTGTTGGTTTCAAGACTATTCTTCAAGCAAGTTGAGAATAATGATGAGAAATATTTTGTGATGCATGATCTCATGCATGACTTGGCAACTTTTCTTGCTGGAGATCTTTATTGTAGATTCTCAGAACTTGGTGAAATGGAAGAGATGAGTATTCTAACTCGCCATTTGTCATACGATCATTCAATCTCTGAGAAAACATGCTCCTCTAATAAAATAGAATCTTTGAGGACATTATTGTATATCAATCATGGTCATGGAGTTCGTTTCTGGAAACCACACACAATGTTACCATGTGATTTATTGTCAAAGAATAAATACTTGAGAGTTTTGTCCTTTAGTAGACTCGATATATTTCCTGATTCAATAGATAAATTGATCCACCTGCGCTATTTGGATCTCTCTACAAATGTTGTTCAGACATTGCCCGAGTCAATATGCAATTTGTGTAATTTACAAACATTAAAGTTAAAAGATTGTTCAAGGCTGACTATGCTGCCCAATGGCATGTATAAGCTTGTGAATTTGCGGCATCTTGATATAAGAGGTACTCCTCTGAAAGAAATGCCAAAAGGAATGGACAAATTAAAACAGTTGCAAACTTTAAGCAAGTTTGTGGTGGGAAAGCAAGAAGACAATAGAATCGAAGAGTTAGGAGGGCTTTTAAATCTTCATGGATCACTTGTGATTCACAAATTGCAAAATGTGGTTGATGCCAATCAGGCAAGAAGTGCAAGGATAATAGATAAGAAGCACATTGACGAGTTATATTTGGAATGGTCTTCAAATAATTATATGGTTTCAGATGCACAAAATGAAAGAGATATACTCCACAGCTTGCAACCATACACTGACTTGAAAGAGTTGATAATATGGGGTTACAAGGGTACAATGTTTCCAGATTGGTTGGGGCATTGTTCCTACAACAATATAACAAGTGTATCTCTATGCTATTGTAAGAATTGCTGCATGTTGCCTTCACTTGGACAGCTGCCATCCCTGAAGTCCCTCCACGTTGAAAGTTTTGATGAGCTGAAGAGCATTGGCAAGGAGTTTTACAAGAATGGAGGCCATCAACATTCTTCGCCTATTGCACCGTTTCCCTCACTGGAGTCATTGGAATTTGATAAGATGTCATGTTGGGAGGAGTGGCACTTACCTGACTCAGAAGCCTTTCCTCAGCTTAAGAGCCTTCAAATAAGAGAGTGTCCAATGTTAAAGGGAGATATGGTTAATCAGGTATTAGTGAGAATCGTTTCTTCCTCATCGGATGTTTCCAAAGTGCGCCAACTGAAAATACAAGAACAGCGTCAATCATGGGGGAATAAAGAGATGACACTCGATGGGGATAGGTTATCAATGAGTGGATTTGAAGGTGTGGTGGAGTGTGCATTTAAGGCAAGGATCATCCACCATCTAACTTACCTCCAAGAAATACGCATCTCATGGTGTTCATCTGTTGTATCCTTGGGGGACAATTGTTTACCCAAATCTTTGCTAAAGCTCCAAATGTATAGGTGTGGCCAAATTGAATTACTCCAGAAACAACAGAAATATGATTTGGTAGATCTACAAATACTTGAAAGTTGTGATTCACTGACCTCATTATCGCTGGATGCCTTTCCCAATCTCAAGGTTATCAGCATAACCAGGTGTTCAAATCTGGAATCAGTTTCAATGTCAGAGCCACCACACGCTACTCTTCAAAGTCTCACCATCTATGAATGCCCTGAATTTGTGTCATTTGCAGGAGAAGGACTGGATGCACCCAACTTGACTCATCTCGGCGTCACAAAATGCCACAGGTTGGAGGCATTGCCACGTGACATGAATAGTCTTCTCCCAAATTTACACTCTCTGGACATACGAGGTTGCCCAAACATTTGTAGGTTGCCGCCTAACCTGAAAGAGCTCACTGTAGGAGATTGCCAGCAACAACTGAGAAGTCTAACATGGATGGGCAACTTGGACAACCTCACTCATCTCACCATTTATGATGATGGCAGTGAGAGCAGAATAAAGTCATACCCAGAGGTGGGTTTGCTGCCTCGCCTTCCCTCCCTTACCACTCTACATATCAAACAATTTCATGAACTGGAGACATTGGACTGCAATGAGCTTCTCCGCCTCACCTCCCTCCAACAACTACACATTTCATACTGTAACAAGCTGAAGAATATGGAAGGAGAAAAGCTGCCTCGCTCTCTCTTACTACTTCAAATTGACAACTGTTATTTGCTGCGCGAACAGTGCATGAACAAGCATCAACAAATTTGGTCCAAAATTTCCCATATCCCCATCATTAAACTCAATCGCAGACAAATTTTCTGAGTAAAGATTTCTGAGCAGGTAATTCTCTAACCTTCATGTTTGTCATGCTACCACAATTGAATTCACACATGCATAAATTTCCTTTTCCTTCAAGTCAATTTCTTTTTTCTTTCTTTAAACAACATTAACCACTTGAACTCATATGCCAACTGGAAAATTTGCATTCTTTTCTTTCATTTATCGGGAAAGCTCTCATTTTGCAGTTCTAGTTAAACAAATATCCTTTCTTACTCTGGGAAACAGTCATTGTTATCTGTAATACTTGTTAACTCTCATATTTTATTCAAAAAATCGCATTTTTTGTGTATCCAACAGTTGAGTGTTTATTTTTAAACAAATGGATGTATCAAATTTAGTATTTTTACAATCTTCTGCAGGTAGCTTTTGCACATATCGAGATGTAATCCTATACATTGGCTATACATCTTCATCTAATTCTAACTTCATTTGAGGTGGTAATTAAGCTGGATTCATGTATTGGGAAACAGAAACTCTATGTTTTCTGATTTTGGCTTCAAGTTATTGAAAAGCAAAGACATGATGGAGAAAGTTGGTGGCACTCATTATTGAAAAGCTTTCGTTGTTGTTGGTATATTTTTCTATTCCTCTCTATAATTTTCTTTCTTTTTTGCTTTTTGCACAGAGAAAAAATAAATCATAACTTTTTTTATGGAAAGAAAATAGTTACCAAATTGTGTTTCTGTCTTTCTCAATTCTTTATGATCATGAGTTAGCTGTTGTTGCAAGATTCATGTAGGATAGTGAAAGGAATCAGCATGCATAAGGTGTATAAGTTTTTTGCCCATAGATTGAATCTTACATAAAATAAATAGTAGTAGATGCCTATAATAAGCTATTTCTAATACTAAGAAAAGGTTCTGTAATAAACTAATAATAACTATTTCTTCCTTTTTGGATGTGGACACGTTATCAAACAAATTTCCAAAGGTGACGAAGGTATGTAGCTAATGCAGTCAAGATTCAAAGAATATGCTTTCCCCATTTGAAGATGACAATCATGTACCTGAAATATGGTGTGTGCAGTTGTGCATATATCACACCAATGGGTGTCATTTCCTTTCACTGTTGTCTCTAAAATCAAACCAATGATCGAACATTGTGTTCATGAGGTTCTGACATAATTATGTGTGTGGTTTTTGTGATGACAAACACTAAGTTTTGAAATGTTTTTTAATTTGTGTTTCAGGAAGTACACTTGAGGTTTGGTAACCATATCTTAATTATCTTCATTCAGTCCGAAATTCATCCTTACAATTTTAGCTTCAGGTTGGTATAGTTACTCTATTCCTCCTTACAATTTACTTTTTCTATTTTTGTTGGGAGAAAGATAAAGAGATGATGCTAGCTTGATATGAGAAGGAATTAGTTATGTGTAGTTCAGGGAAAGATGGTGTCTCTACCTTTCCATTTTTTGATGTATATGCTACACTAAATGTACTATAACTGCTGCCAAAGCTCTTACAATGCCAAAACTGCAATTCAGTGGAGCTTGTAAATTTAAACTAAAAGATGTATATCCGTGATCTTTTAACTAGCTCTCGATTTCTCTTTAGCTAAGCGCAAAGAAGTTTCCAAAAAAAGTATCATTTTTAATGCATTCAAGTTTATTACATGAATTTATAAATACATCTATAATGTTGTTATTCATTGTGCAACCTTTTTGAGAATTGTAGGTTGGGGAGCATGTATATACTTGCCTAAAATTTTCTTGTCTCTTTTGACACTTAGTCGTGCTAACTACGTGAATAATATGCACTTTGATATGGATTAATTTTGATGTAATGGACCTTAATCTTCATTACCATATTATTATTGGAATGATAATTTTTTTTTCTTTTTGGGTTGATTATGCAGTCATTACACATCTGCGGTTGAGGAGTGGTTCAATCTTGGATTGTGCTAAAATTTTGATAGCAAGTTTTGGATATACATTTTCATTCTTAATGGTTAGACGGTTAAGATAAGATTTGGAGGGTGAGATATGGCTTGCGCGTGCAAAGTAGCTCTGGTTTTGTAAATTTTTCATGTCTTTGGTTCACATTTATATGCATTGATGCTTGGTTGTTTTGACTTGATGTAAGCATTTGATTTGTGCACTTATTTGAGATTCTCTTGTATCCCTACTTGATTATAGTGGCACTTTTTTGGTTCGAATGACCCGTGGTTTTTACCCCTCACATTGGGAGGGTTTTCCACGTTAAAACTTGGTGTCTTGTCCTTATTTTTATTTTTTTAGATTCTGTTATTCGATCACTTCCACTATTTTGTGTATTATTATTATGCCAATTATTCTCTCAAGCAGCTATTCTAATTGATGAGGTATTTGCCAAATCATTATTTTCTGGTTTCTAAAATTGAAAAGTTTTGCTTTCTAACTTGTAATATTTGGAATTTGTGTGTTTTTGCAATAGAAATAGTACTTCTTTTCCAAAAAAGAAGAATGAAAGAAAATACTTATACAATTTTATATGAGACACTATCTATGTATTAATGAGATTTTATATGAATAAATATAATAATTATTTCCTCAGAGGATTCTTATTTGCTAGGAAGTATTTCTTAAGAAGTATCTTGTAGGAAAGATTAATCCTGGGATAGAAAGAAACACATAGAACTATAGTTAAGAGAAATTCTAGAAGGAATAAGAGAGAATAAGGAATTTCTGAAGTAAAATTGAAATGAATCTGAGTTTTTTAGAATGTTGTAGCAAACTCTGAATCTAACTCTCTTTTGGGTCTGTAAATATATTTGACAAAATATATTATGAATTGTATTTTTCAAATTTTAAACACACTTGAAAAATAATATGGAAAGTAGGAAATAATAAAGATAACATGTTTTAGGTTAGAAATATATCTTTTTGAATTTTAGCATTCTTGAATCTCGAGCATTATATTTTTCTAACATATCTAAGTTTTTTTTTTTTTCCTTTTTTTTTAAACCACTAATAATATCATTCATTAAATCTTTTAGTACTTAGAGTGAATATATATAAGGAACTTCTATATTCCACTGCAATTAAACATTAGATTCGCTGTGATGCATTATTCTTTCATTTCTTTCTTTTTTTTTCCTGTTTGATGTTGTTTGTTCTAAACACTTCCATTATAAAATTGGTGAAATCATAAGATATAATTCATAAAGATGAGGGATTTCTTCATAAAAATTAGATAAGAATTTCACTCATTTTTGTATTGTTATTAATTTGTTGCCTAATGAATCTACTCTTTTGACAGTGCTGTGTCTTCATTGTTAACACCGGTTGCTTGTGCAACAAGCTTCTCTTCGTTCTCAGCTTGTTTCTCTTGCTGTGTTAACTTCTTTTTGTTTTCCTCTTCCCTGTGCAAGTCACTAACAAAGAAGAATATACTCAATATAGTTAATTAATTTCCATAAAGACTAGTTTCCGAGTTTGCTTTGTTCTCACTTTTGCTTTTTGAATACTTTGTTTCATCCTTCAAAGAAGAATATGAAAAAGAAGTAAAGAGAAAACCCAGTATTGCACTCCACGCGATGCCAAAGTCCTTTTGCTGAGGAATCTTTATGTTTGTATCTCGCTATATGCCCATTATTGCTGAATACCTTGCAAGCATTATTACACTATTGCTCTCTCTTCGTTACATTCTGAAATTCCAATTACGCATTGATTAATTTGCTGTTGTGTGATCATCACACCATGGCTGAAGCACTTGTTGCTGGAGCTTTTCTCTCTGGCTTCATCAACGTTGTTTTTGATAGGCTCATTTCTTCTGAGTTTGTCAACCTGGTGGTGGGGAAGAAGCTGAACCGACAGTTGGTTGAGAGGCTGCAGACTGCTCTCTTGGCTGCTAAAGCTCTGGTCGCAGACGCCGAGCAGAAGCAGTTTGGAAACGAACTTGTGAGGAAATGGCTTGATAGTCTCAAGGATGATCTCTACACTGCTGATGACTTGCTGGACCGTGTCTTAATCAGAGCTGAAATTCGCAAGAAGGTACGCATTCGTCTTCCTCGCTTCCTTAATTTGTATAATAGGAAGATGGCTACTAAGATAGAAGATGTGGTAAAAAGAATAGAAGATCTTGAGAAACGCAAAGATAGCCTTGGTCTCAAAGAGATTCCAACGGGAAGCTCCTCATGGAGACCTCCTTCCACTTCTCTTGTGAAGGGGAATGTGTTCGGCAGGGATGCTGACCAACAGGCACTAATCAAGATGCTCAATGACAACAATCATCATAACTTGTCCGTCATCTCTATTGTTGGTATGGGCGGGGTTGGTAAAACTACTTTAGCACAATGCCTGTACAACAACAAGAATTTGATGGATGGGGTTGATCTGAAAGCATGGATTTGTGTTTCTGAAAATTTTGACGTTGTTGAGACTACAAAGAACGTTATAAAGGGGATCTCTTCCGGTGTTTGTAGTCTTGACAGCTTTGATTTACTTCAACAAGATTTGAAGGAAAAATTGTCAAAAAAGAAGTTCTTCATTGTTTTGGACGATGTTTGGAGTGAAGATGCTGACAAGTGGAATAGTTTTATCGTCCCTTTTCAACATGGGAGAAAGGGAAGCACTATTCTTCTAACTACCCGCAAGGAAAATGTTGGTCCGACTGTCCAAAATTATAGCTCTTACTCTCTCAAGGGACTGTCAAATGATTATTGTTGGTCTATTTTTGCATACAATGCATCTTTTCCTGAATCAAATGGGAGCTCAGAACTGGAAGGAATAGGTAGAAAGATTGTTGAGAGGTGTGATGGCTTGCCATTAGCTGCAGAAACACTTGGACGCTTGTTGCGCTCAAAGCATGATGCTGGGGAATGGAATAAAATACTATCTAGTGATATTTGGCAATTTTCTATGACAGACAGTAAGATTGTTCCTGCATTGTTAATAAGTTACTATCATCTGCCTGCTCATTTAAAACGTTGCTTTGTTTATTGCTCCTTGTATCCCAAAGATTATAAACTTGATAAAGATGAATTAATCTTGCTGTGGATGGCTGAAGATCTTTTACAACCACCAAGGAGGGGACAGACTCTAGAAGAAGTTGGTTGCGAGTGTTTCGATGGCTTGGTTTCAAGACTATTCTTCAAGCAGGTCGAGAACGAGTTCGAGAAGTATTTTGTGATGCATGATCTCATGCATGACTTGGCAACTTTTCTTGCTGGAGATCTTTATTGTAGATTTGGTGAAATAGAAAAGATGAGTATTCTAACTCGGCATTTGTCATACAATCATTCAATCTCTGAGAAAACATGCTCCTCTAGCAAAATAGAATCTTTGAGGACATTATTATATATCAATGATGTATCCTCTATCGGGAAAGCACCCGCAACGTTACCACGTGACATATTGTCAAAGAATAAATACTTGAGAGTTTTGTCCTTTGGTAGACTCGATATATTTCCTGATTCAATAGATAAATTGATCCACCTACGCTATTTGAATCTTTCTTGGAGTAATATTGAGGTATTGCCCGAGTCATTGTGCAAGTTGTATAATTTACAAACTTTAAAGTTAGAAGATTGTTCACAGCTGACTATGCTGCCCAGTGGCATGTATAATCTTGTGAATTTGCGGCATCTTGATATAAGGGATACTCCTCTGAAAGAAATGCCAAAAGGAATGGGCAAATTGAAACAGTTGCACATTTTAAGCAAGTTTGTGGTGGGAAAGCAAGAAGACAATGGAATGGAAGAGTTAGGAGGGCTTTTAAATCTTCATGGATCACTTGAGATTGAGAAATTGGAGAATGTGGTTGATGCCAATGAGAAACAGGTGATGATATGGTTTCAAACACACATACTGATGAACAAGATATACTTGGGGGCTTGCAACCACACACTGGCTTGAAAAAGTTGAGTGTTGAGGGATACAAAGGTAAACTATTTCCAGACTGGATTGGGCATTCCTTGTACCAAAACATGACAAGTGTATCTCTACAATATTGCTGGAATTGCTGCGTGCTGCCTTCACTTGGACAGCTGCCATCTCTCAAGTCCCTCAGCATCAAAAGTTTTGATGAGCTGAAGAGGATTGGCAAGGAGTTTTACAAGAATGAAGGCCATCAACATTCTTCACTTATTGCACCGTTTCCCTCATTGGAGACATTGGAATTTGATCAGATGACATCTTGGGAGGAGTGGCACTTACCTGACTCAGAAGCCTTTCCTCAGCTTAAGAGCCTTCAAATAAGACATTGTCCAATGTTAAAGGGAGATATGGTTAATCAGGTATTCATGAGAATCGTTTCTTCCTCATCGGATGTTTCCAAAGTGCGCCAACTGAAAATACGAGATCATCGTCCACGATGGGCTAAAGAGATGAGACTTGATGGGGATAGGTTATCAATTAGTGGATTTAAATGTGTGGTGGAGTATGCATTTAAGGCAAAGATCATCCACCATCTAACTTCCCTCCAAGAAATACAAATCTCAGGGTGGTTTGCCGGCTAACCTGAAAGAGCTTAGGATAGGAGAATGCAAGGAACAACTGAGAGGTCTATCATGGATGGGCAACTTGGACAACCTCACTCATCTCACCATCTCAAATTGTGATGGCGGGGAGAGCAGCATAAAGTCATACCCAGAGGTGGGTTGGCTGCCTCGCCTTCCCTCCCTTACCACTCTGTATCTCTTCAACTTTAAGAATCTGGAGACATTGGAGTGCAACGAGCTTCTCCGCCTCACCTCCCTCCAACAACTACTCATTTCAAACTGTCCAAAGCTGAAGAATATGGAAGGAGAAAAGCTGCCTTCCTCCCTCCAACAATTACACATTTCATGGTGTGAGACTCTGGAGAATATTGCAGGAGAAAAGCTGCCTCCCTCTCTCTTACTACTTCAACTTGACGGCTGTGGTTTGCTGGGCGAACACTGCAAGAACAAGCATCAACAAGTTTGGTCCAAAATTTCCCACATCCCCACCATTATAGTTGATTTCTACCAAATTTTCTGAGTAGAGATTTCTGAGCAGGTAATTCTCTAACCTTCATGTTTGTCATGCTACCACAATGAAATTCTCATATGCATAAATTTATTTTTCCTTCAAGTCAATTTTTTTTCTCTTTCTTTAAACAACATTAACCACTTGAACTCATATGCCAACTGGAAATTTTGCATTCTTTTCTTTCAATTGTCGGGAAAGCTCTCACTTTGCAGTTCTAGTTAAAGAAATATCCTTTCTTACTCTGGGAAACAGTCATTGTTATCTGTAATACTTGTTAACTCTCATATTTTATTAAAAAAATCGCATTTTTTGTGTATCCAACAGTTGGGTGTTTATTTTTAAACAAATGGATGTATCAAATTTAATATTTTTACAAACTTCTGCAGGTAGCTTGTGCACATATCGAGATGTAATCCTATACATTGGCTATACATCATATAATTCTAAGTTCATTTGAGGTGGTAATTAAGCTGGATTGATGTATTGGGAAACAGAAACTGTGTTTTTTCTGATTTTGGCTTCAAGTTATTGAAAAGCAAAGACATGATGGAGAAAGTTGGTGGCACTCATTATTGAAAAGCTTTCGTTGTTGTTGGTATATTTTTCTATTCCTCTCTATAATTTTCTTTCTTTTTTGCTTTTTGCAGAGAGAAAAAATAAATCATAACTTTATTTGTGGAAAGAAAAGAGTTACAAAATTGTGTTTCTCTCTTTGTCAATTCTTGATGATCATAAATTTAGCCGTTGTTGCAAGATTCATGTAGGATAGTGAAAGAAATCAGCATGCATAAGGTGTATCAGCTTTTTGCTCATAGATTGAATCTTACATAAAATAAATAGTAGTAGATGCCTATAATAAGCTATTTCTAATACTAAGAAAAGGTTAGGTAACAATAACTATTTCTTCCTTTTTGGATTTGGACACGTTATCAAACGGATTTCCCAAGGTGACCAAGGTATGTAGCTAATGAAGTCAAGATTCAAAGAATATGCTTTCCATATTTGAAGATGATAATTATGTACCTGAAGTAGTCGAAGAAGTTGTAGTGACGCCATCAGGAACAATTTCGTTCCTATCTACTTCACTCAATGGTGTGTGCAGTTTTGTACACGTACCAAACCAATTGGTGTCATTTCCTTTCACTGTTGACTCTAAAATCAAACCAATAATTCAACATTGTGTTCATGAGGTTTTCACATAATTGTGTGTGGTTTTTGTCATGACAAACACTTTAAGTCTTGAAATATTTTTTAATTTGTGTTTCAGGAAGTACATATTGAAGTTTGGTAACCATATCTAAATTATCATCATTCAATCCAAAGTTCATCAGAAGAGGTGCTCTGCTATTTTAGCTTCAGGTTGGTATAGTTACTCCTTTCCTCCTTACAATTTACTTTTCCTATTTTTGTTGGAGTAAGAAAAAAAAGATGATAATAACTTGGTTTGAGAAGGAATTATATGTAGTTCAGGGAAAGGTGGTGTTTCTACCTTATTGTTTAATGTATATGCTAAGCTGAATGTGCTATAAATATCAACTTAATTTTGGTTCTTTAACTGCTGCCAACGCTGTTGCAATGCCAAAACCTCAAATCAGTGGTGGAGCTTGTAAATTTAAACAAAAGGATGTAACTTTTCTAATGCATTCAAGTTCATTACATAAATTTATAAAGACCTCTGTAATATCGTTCTTCATTAATAAAATCTGTTATCAAAGACAATCTTGATAAACTTTCTCCTTGTTGAAGAAAATATTAGGTCGGGGCTTTGAGTGTTTGATCGTTTGTGGATTCTGCTCTGGATGTCAAGCTTACTGGCTCCTCTTTTGAAAATTATGTGGGTTCTTAAACTACACGTCTAGTCTAATAATTGATTTTTTTTGTTCAAACATTTCATGAAGATTATCATACTTTTACTAAATTGATAATTTAAGTTTTACAATTTTGTGATCATACTCGAATAATATGCACTTCGGTATGGATTAATTTGATGATTACCATATTGTTACTAGAATGATAATTCTTTTTGGGTTGATTATGCAGTCACTGTAAATCTGCAGCTGGGGAATGGTTCAATGGTAGTTTGGGCTGAAATTTCGATAGCAAGTTCTGGATGTACGTTTTTGTTCCGAATGGTTGGAGGATTGAGATAAGATTTGGAGGGTGAGATATGGCTTGCGTGCGCAAAGTAACTCTGGTTTTGTAAACTTTTCATGTTTTTGGTTCACATTTATATGCTATTGTGCTTGATTGTTTTTGACTTAATGTAAGCATTTGATTTGCTTACTTATTTGAGATTCTTTTGTATCCTTACTTAATTATTATAGTAGTTTTTTTTTGGGTCTGAATGGCCTGTGGTTTTTACCTCTCACATTAAGAGGGTTTTCCACGTTAAAATTTTGGTCTCTTGTTTCTATTTTTATATTTTTGACTTCTGTTATTCGATTCCGGTCACTGTTTTGTATATTGTTATCCCAATTATACTCTCAAGCAGCTACTCCAATTGATGAGGCATTTGCCAAATCAATGGTTCTGTTTTTGAGTTCCTCTTCTTTCGAGATCTCAACCTTCACCCAGCCTGATGATTCCTCAGAAGATTGAACCTCTTCCTGCTCTTCCATCTGCTGTTTGGGCCCCGGTTGATTGTCTTTTGCAGCAACACCGCATTGCTTTGGACTCTATTGTTCCTTCTTCACCCCATTAGAAGCTCCATCATATGTTCCATATCTTCATCCCGCTTCACAGATTTGGACTCTATTTTTTCTTCTTCATCAAGCAATCCAATTGGAAGCTCCATAATAGGTTCCACTTCCTTCTCTTCATGATCTGGTTCACGCTTTAAAAACTCTGTTCCACCATCCTTGTTGAATTCAGATGCTGCAATATCCTCATCAAGTGGTGCTTCATTTGGTGCCACATTAGGTTCTACTGCCACGTTCAATGCCAGATCAAGTGGTGACTGAAATTCAATTCTATCTTTTCCCATCATATCATCATTAATGCCCACAGAAGAATCCTCACATGGTACTGCAACTTTTCTCTTCTGGTTGATCCTTCACATGTTCTTCATTCTGTAAATTCTCCGAAATGTCTTCAACAGGCTTTTCGTCTATGAACTCATTCGTCTGCTGTTGAGATCTCTTGGCCATTACAGAATCAAGCCTATATCTTCCAAGCGAAAGCTCTCTTGCCAGAGATTTTCTTGTTTCCCTGAAACTTGGATGCAAGCCCTAGTATGTCACAGACAGGATCCATCTATATTTTATTTTTGTTAAAAATATGTAATTATTCATTCTTGAAAGTTGAAACTGTAAATTTATCAAAAATATTTGTAACCTTCTTATTTATCCTATATTCGAATCCGTTAGGCTTGCTGGGGGACTATTTTCCTGAGCGCCAGTCATGGCTCATTTTCGGCCGTGACAGCTACAATACAGAGAATGAGAGACACTATATATAGCAAAGGTCACCTAACAGGCCGATGGCTAGTTATCAAATATAATAGCATAACAGCAACTAACCTAGTGCTAACTACCATTTTCATTCTCTTCACTAATAAAGACATCACTGAATTCTTTGCTGCCGGTTCAAGAGTAAGACAGGCTGCCTCCACCATAATCTGTGACATAATATTGATCCCATTCTCATGAGTTTAGCGTGTATGCATGCATGCCAGTTAGTTAGAGGAAAGATATCTTGTTTGTAATTCAATTTCAAACATATCCAATGTACCATCCATCCTAAGGTGTAATGCAAGTTTATGATTACCTTGATTTATATGCACTTCATCACAAAATGATGTCTCTGTCTTTTCCACTAATTAATAAAACTAATAATGCAGCAGCATTTACTAATATACCTTTAAAATTAAATAATTTTAATTTTTAGTACTCTCATTTGTATTCTACTATTTTTTTGTGCATCACACATTTTAAATCTAGTATTAAAGCAAAGTTGCCCCAGCACATAAAACATCACTCAGACGATCCTCCAGACCAGAAGCGGAGAAAGAAGAAGTAATTAATGGAAAGTTGCAAAGAAGAACTCACCTAGTGATGCTTCAGTGGTGTGCCTTTGACCACTTAATACTATCTTTCCAACTTTCCATAGCAAATTCTGGTGTTCATGTATGTCTTCTTCATATCAACATCAAGAAACAATCAAAGGCTATTCATCCCTAATCACTCAACTTTGCCTCCTTTTAATTTGTTAGACTTGGTTGAACTACCATTGCCATTGCCATCGTCATCAAATATTTGCCAAGCTGTTATATCATGCATAAATAAATACATATTTTTGTTCCAAAAAATATACATAATTTTTTAATCCAAATGCGCAATTTTTAATTTACATACACAAATCCAAATGCATTATTAGTTTATTGTTGTGTTCATTTAGTAGAGATGACAGCCAAATGCCTTAGAGAAGCAATGATGTTGGAAGAAGAAGAGCTCAGAATTAAAACAAGACAATGAAGCTGCTGAAGTTGTTTGATATTTGAAGCTTCACCATGATTGCATGGCTGCATTTGTCAAGTTTCTTAACACTGGAGTATGAAAATTGATAGAAGTTTTTGGAAACAGCAGCAGCCACTGATGTAATTGTCAGGTTAGACTGCTTACATTACACCATTTGAGTACGGCCTTTCACCAAACCTTGCGGTAACGTGGGATGCAACGCACTGCCCTTTTTCTTTTTAAATAATTCACTACCTTTATTTTTCAGTGTATCTTGATATAAATTTCAAATATATTACATCATTAATATATCAAATTTCTAAATTGATAGATATTCTTGGAGAAAAGAGTGTAGTTAGTTTCTTAAATTAAATAAGTAAAATAAAGCTTAAGATGATGTAGTCAATTTAAAAAATTGGTAATTGTGACAAAAAAAAGGTTTGAAACCTTGGTCAAGTTGTAATTTTAATTTGTTGCATTTCTCATAATAAAAAACACAAAAATGATCAGTTCCAAACAAAGTAAGAATAAGACATTAAGAAAAGTGACCTTGAAGACAGCTACCACGTGAAGCCAATGAGTACCAACCCCATTTTAACCTCACACCACCATTAGTTAATTAATTTCCACAAAGACTAGTTTAAGTTGGTCACCCTTTTGCTATTTGAATACTCTGTTTCATCCTTCAAAGAAGAATATAAAAATGAAGTAACGTGCAAAGCCAGCTATGCACTCCACTGCTGGGAATTATTTGAATCTCGCTGTAGTGAACACCTCGCAATCATTATTGCAACATTGCTCTCTCTGTTACATTCTGAAAATTCCAATCTCTCACTCATTAGTTCGCTGTTGTTGAGATCTGTATCATATCATGGCTGAAGCACTTGTGGTTGGAGCTTTAGTTTCTGGCTTGGCCAACGTTGTTCTTGACAGGCTCATTTCATCTGAGTTTGTCAACTTGGTGGTGGGCAAGAAGCTGGATCGGAAGTTGGTTGAGAAGCTGAAGACTGCTATCTTGGCTGCCAAAGCTCTGGCTGCTGATGCTGAGCAGAAGAAGTTTGGAAACGAACTCGTGAGGGAGTGGCTTGATAGTCTCAAAGATGCTCTCTACACTGCTGATGACTTGCTGGACCGTGTCTTCATCAAAGCTCAAATTCGCAACAGGGTAGGCATTTGTCTTCCTCACTTCCTTGATCTGTCTGGTAGGAAGATGGTGACTAAGATAGAAGAGGTGGTTGAAAGAATAGAAGATCTTGAGAGACGCAAAGATACCCTTGGTCTGAGAGAGATTCAAATAGGAAGCTCTTCATGGAGACCTCCATCCACTTCTCTTGTGAAGGGGAATGTGTTCGGCAGGGATAGTGACCAACAGGCACTAATCAAGATGCTCAATGACAACAATCATCATAACTTGTCCGTCATCTCTATTGTTGGTATGGGCGGGGTTGGTAAAACTACTTTAGCGCAATGGCTCTACAACAATAAGGATTTGATGGACGGGGTTGATCTGAAAGCATGGATTTGTGTTTCTGAAAATTTTGATGTTGTTGAGACTACTAAGAATGTTATAAAGGGGATCTCTTCAGGTGTTTGTAGTCTTGACGGCTTTGATTTACTTCAACAACATTTGAAGGAAAAACTGTCAGAAAAGAAGTTCTTCATTGTTTTGGACGATGTTTGGAGTGAAGATGCTGACAAGTGGAATAGTTTTATCACCCCTTTTCAACATGGGAGAAAGGGAAGCACTATTCTTCTAACTACCCGCATGGTAAATGTTGGTCAAATAGTCCAACACTATAACTCTTACACCCTCAATCAACTGTCAGATGATTATTGTTGGTCTATTTTTGCGGACAATGCATCCTTTCCTAAATCAAATGGGAGCTCAGAACTGGAAGGAATAGGTAGAAAGATTGTCGAGAGGTGTGATGGCTTGCCGTTAGCTGCAGAAACACTTGGACGCTTGTTGCGCTCAGAGCATCGTGCTGAAGAATGGAATAAAATACTATCGAGTGACATTTGGGAATTTCGTCTGGCAAATTGTAAGATTGTTCCTGCATTGTTATTAAGTTACCAACATCTGCCTATTCATTTGAAACGATGCTTTGTTTATTGTTCATTGTATCCCAAAGATCATAAACTTGATAAAGATGAATTAATATTGCTGTGGATGGCGGAAAACCTTTTACAACCACCAAGGAGGGAACAGACTTTAGAAGAAGTTGGCTGCGAGTGTTTCGATGACTTGGTTTCAAGACTATTCTTCAAGCAGGTCGAGAATGAGGATGAGAAGTATTTTGTGATGCACGATCTCATGCATGACTTGGCAATTTTTCTTGCTGGAAAATTTTGTTGTAGACTATCTGAAGAACTTGGTGAAGTGGAAGAAATGAGTATTCTAACTCGTCATTTGTCATACGGTGATTCAAATCCTGCGAAAACATGCTCCTCTAATAAAATAGAATCTTTGAGGACAATACTGTATACCAATCGTGGAGCTGCTTTCTGGAAAGCACACGCAACATTACCATGTGACATATTGTCAAAGAATAAATACCTGAGAGTTGTATCCTTTGATATACGCCCTATATATCTTGATTCAATAGCTAAATTGATCCAACTGCGCTATTTGGATCTTTCTTGGAGTGATATTGAGGTATTGCCGCCGTCATTATGCAACTTGTGCAATCTACAAACTTTAAAGTTAGAAGGTTGTTCAAAGCTGACTATGCTGCCCAATGGCATGTCTAATCTTGTGAATTTGCGGCATCTTAATATAACGGATACTCCTCTGAAAGAAATGCCTAAAGGAATGGGCAAATTAAAACAGTTGCACGTTCTAAGCAAGTTTGTGGTGGGAAAGCAAGAAGACAAAAGAATCCAAGAGTTAGGAGGGCTTTTAAATCTTCATGGACCACTTGAGATTCAAAAATTGGAGAATGTGGTTGATGCCAATGAGGCAAGGAGTTCAAGGATAATAGATAAGAAGCACATTGAGTACTTATTGTTGAAATGGTCTTCAGGTGATGATATGGTTTCCAACACACATACTGATGAACAAGATATACTCCAGGGCTTGCAACCACACACTGGCTTGAAGGAGTTGGAAATCAAGGGATACAAGGGTACAACATTTTCCGACTGGTTGGGGCGCTGTTCCTACAAAAATATGACACGTGTAACTCTGAAGTCTTGCAAGAATTGCTGCATGCTGCCTTCACTTGGACAGCTGCCATCTCTAAAGTTCCTCCGCATTGAAAAGTTTGATCAGCTGAAGAGCATTGGCAAGGAGTTTTACAAGAATGAAGGCCATCAACATTCTTCGCCTATTGCACCGTTTTCCTCACTGGAGGAATTGATATTTCATAATATGCCAAGTTGGGAGGAGTGGCAGTTACCTGACTCAGAAGCCTTTCCTCAGCTTAAGATCCTTCAAATAAGAGGGTGTCCAATGTTAAAGGGAGATATGGTTAATCAGGTATTCATGAGAATCGTTTCTTCCTCATCGGATGTTTCCAAAGTGCGCCGACTGAAAATACAAGAAGATAATGGAGGATGGGGTAAAGAGATGAGACTTGATGGGGATAGTTTAACAATTAGTGGATTTGAATCTGTGGCGGAGTATGCATTTAAGGCAAGGATCATCCACCATCTAACTTCCCTCCAAGAAATACACATATCATGGTGTTCATCTGTTGTATCCATGGGGGGCAATTGTTTACCCAAATCTTTGCAAAAGCTCAAAATCGTTTTTTGCGGCGAAATTGAATTACTCCAGCAACAACACAAATATGATTTGGTAGATCTACAAATAGAACACAGTTGTGATTCACTGACCTCATTGTCGTTGGATGCCTTTCCCAATCTCCAGAATCTGAAGATAATAGGGTGTTCAAATCTGGAATCAGTTTCAATGTCAGAGCCACCACACGCTGCTCTTCAACGTCTCTCCATCACTCGATGCTCCAAATTTGTGTCATTGCCATCTGATATGAATAGTCTTCTCCCAAATTTAGAGTCTCTGGACATACGAGGTTGCCCAAACATTTGCAGGTTGCCAGAGGGAGGTTTGCCGGCTAACCTGAAAGAGCTTAGCGTAGGAGATTGCGAGCAACAAGTGAGGAGTCTATCATGGTTGGGCAACTTAGACAACCTCACTCATCTCACCATCTCAGGTCATGGCAGTGAGAGCAGAATAAAGTCATACCCAGAGGTGGGTTGGCTGCCTCGACTTCCCTCCCTTACCACTCTACATATCCGAGCGTTTTATAATCTGGAGACATTGGAGTGCAACGAGCTTCTCCGCCTCACCTCCCTCCAACAACTACACATTGAGTTCTTTATGAACCTGAAGAATATTGCAGGAGAAAAGCTGCCACCCTCTCTCTTACTACTCAAAATTGACGAATGTGGTTTGCAGGCGGAACACTGCGAGGACAAGCATCAACAAATTTGGTCCAAAATTTCCCACATCCCCACCATTCTAGTCGATGGCATACGAATTTCTGCGTAGAGATTTCTGAGCAGGTAATTCTCTAACCTTCATGTTTGTCATGCTACCACAATTAAATTTACACATGCATAAATTTCCTTTTCCTTCAAGTCAATTTTTTTTTCTCTTTCTTTAAACAACATTAACCGCTTGAACTCATATGCCAACTGCAAAATTTGCATTCTTTTCTTTCACTTGTCGGGAAAGCTCTCAGTTTGCAGTTGTAGTTAAAGAAATATCCTTTATTACTCTCAGAAACAGTCTTTGCTATATGTAATACTCGTTAAGTCGTATGTTTCAAAAGAAAATCACATTTAAAGAGGATGATAGCAATTACCATGAAACAAACATTGAAACACAGGGAATATCCTTTTTCCATGTATCCAGCATTTGAGATTTTTTTTTTTAGATGTATTAAACAAATTGATGAATTAAATTTACTTTTTTAATGTTTTTACTATCTTCTGCAGGTGGCTTGTGTACATATCAAGATGTAATCCTATACATTGGCTACATATCTTCATTTAATTCTAACTTCATTTGAGGTGGAAATTAAGCTGGATTAAGGTGTTGGGAACCAGATACTTTGTTTTCTGATTTTGGCTTAATGTTATTGAAAAGCAAGGACATGATGGAGAGAGTTAGAGTAGTGGCACTTATGATTGAAAAGCTTTTGTTGTTGTGGGTATATTTTTCTATTCCTTGCTATAATTTTATTTTTGCTGTTTGGAGCAGTGAGAAAATAAATGATAGCTCAATTTATGGAAAGAAAACTGTTATTATAAAATGTTGTTTCTATCTCTGCCAATTCTTTATGATAACAGAGTCAGCTGTTGTGTTGCAAGATTCATATGGGACGGTAAAAGGAATCAGAAGGATCAAGTTATTGATTTATAATCTTTTTTGACCATAGACGAATCATTTGTTAAAATTAATAGTATTAGATGCCTATAATAAGCTATTTCTAATACTAAAGGTTCTGTAGTAATAACTATTTCTTCCTTTCTGGATTTTGACTGGTTATCAAACAGATTCTAAGGTGATGAAGATATGTAGCTAATGCAGTCAAGATTCAAAGATTATGCTCTCCACATTTGAAGATGACAAGCATGTACCTGAAATGATCATTATGAGAAGGTGAAGTTGTATAGTGATGCCATCAGCAAGAATTTCATTCCTATCACCTTCACTCAATGGTGTGTTCAGTTTGTACATATATCAAACCAATGAGTGTCATTTCATTTCACTGTTGACTCTAAAACCAAACCAATGATCCAACATTGTGTTCACGAGGTTTTCACATAATTGTGTGTGTGGTTTTTGTGATGACAAACACTTCAACTCTTGAAATGTTTTTTCATGTGTTTCAGAAGATCCACTGGTAAAGGGAAGTACATTTGAGGTTTAGTAACCAACCATATCTAAATTATCTTCATTCAATCCAAAGTTCAACAGAAGATGTGCTCTGTTTTAGCTTCAGGTTGGTATAGTTACTCTATTCCTCCTTACAATTTACTTTTCCTATATTTGTTGGGAGAAAGAAAAAGAGATGATGATAACTTGATTTCAGAAGGAATTAGTTATATGTAGTTCAGGGAAAGATGGTGTTTCTACCTTTCCCATTTTTTAATGTATATGCTAAACTAAATGTACTATAAATATCAACTTAATTTTGGTTCCTTAACTGCTGCCGAAGCTGTTACAATGCTAAAACTGCAATTCAGTGGTGGAGCTTGTAAATTTAAACAAAAAGATGCAACGTTTCTAATGCATTCAAGTTTATTACATGAATTTATATACATCCACTTTTGAAAATTGTGTGATTTCTTAAACTACACATCTAGTCTAATAGTTGGTTACTTTTTGTTCAAACATGTCATGAAGAGGATCATACTTTTACTAAATTGATAATTTAAATTCTACAATTTTGTGATCATACTATTGTTGAAATATTCTTTTAGAAGAATTTCATATGATGTAAATACTTGCCTAAATTTTCATGTCTCTTTTGACATTTTGTCCTGCTAACTACTTGAATAATATGCACTGCTATGGATTAATTTTGATGTAATGGACCTCAATTTTCATTACCATATTGTTACTGGAATGATATTTTTTTTTCTTTTTCGGTTGATTATGCAGTCACTATAAATCTGCAGTCGGAGAGTGGTCCAATCTTGGTTTTGGCTAGGGTGAGATATATGGCCTGCGCACGCAAAGTAGCTCTTTGTAAATTTTTCATGTTTTTTGTTCCCATTTATATGCATTGGTGCTAGGTTGTTTTGATTTACTATAAGCATAATTTGTGCACTCATTTGAGGTTCTCTTGTATCCTTACTTGGTTACAGTGGTCTTCTTTTTTTGTCTGAATGATTTGTAGTTTTTACCTCTCACATTGAGAGATTTCCATGTTAAAATTTTGGTGTCTTGTCCCGATTTTTATTTGTCTGGTTTCTGTTATTTGTTGGCTGCCACTGTTTTGTGTATTGTTACGCCAATTATTCTCTCAAGTGGCTATTCCAATTGATGATGTATTTGCCAAATCAATGTTTTCTGTTTCTAAAATTGGGAAGTTTTATCTTTAATATTTGGAATTTGTGTGCTTTTGCAACAGAAAAAGTACTTCTTTTCCCAAAAGGAAGAAAGAATGAAATTTACACAATTTGCTATGAGACGTTATCTATGTATTCATGAAATTTCATATGAATAAATATAATAATTATTGCCTCAGAGGATTCTTATTTGCTAGGATGTATTTCTTGAGAAGCATCTTGTACAATAGATTAATCCTGAGGCTAGGAACAAACACATGGAACTATACTTGAGAAAAATTCTAGAAAGAATCAGAGAGAACAAGGAATTTCTGAAGCAAAAATGATATGAATTCAAGTTCTCTATAGTAGTACGTTGGTACCATTATGCTAAGAATGAAAATCCATAATAGCATTGATTCACAGGAAGATAATTGTTAGGATTAGCCTAATTTCATCGCCATTCCGAGCTTAGTGGGCTTTCACATGAGTTATAATGTCTGTGTATATAATTCTAGTTCTATAACTTAAATGAATTTTGAGGTTATTATTTGCTTCATAGCTAAAATTACTACTAGTCTACAAAGTTTCACACATGCACAGATGTAGGCATGTAGCACACTGGATATGAAACTGCAAATGCAATTTTGTGCACTGTTTATTCTAGCCCAAACTGCTTAAATGGTAAAAATTGACTCCAAATCTACCTTTAAGACAGAGATTCTCTCAGTGGAATCACTGAAAAGCTTCAAGATCTGAAGATAAACAAGATATTTGTTAGATGGAAAATAATAATGAAAGGCCAATCCTAATTAAACAAGAGGGAAGTGGCAAACTTTTAAGAATTCTACAAAGTAAAAACTAACAACTGCCAAAACTACAGTATATAAAGTTTACAGCATAATAATTTGAACAACAAAGACAATAATAACCATCAAGCATTTTCCCACCAAGTGGGATGCAAAATAAATGGGAAATTAAAGGAACTATAATCTGAAGGTGGTAGTATAAAATAGCAATGAATTCTTCATGTGATGCATACAACTTTGCTTAAAAAAAAAAAAATTAGATGTGTATTGTTAGAATTAAGAAAAAAGTAGATCCTGTTGCACTTTAAAGGCCAAGATTAAAGCCAAAACACCTTTTGCATATGATGAAGAATAGGAAATTAAAGTTATTGAAATGAAGACCGCTGATACAATGACCGGTGAATAAAATTGACTTGCCTCATACTAGAGGTTGAGGTTGAGAAAGAAGGTTCCTATGTGAAAGAAACGAAAATGGGTTAAAGAGTCAATTTATCTATCTATCTATCTATTTATATCAAACTAGAAACAGACCCGCGTGTTGTGCAGAGCGATAAA
>NC_029786.2:2476870-2492061 GCF_000816755.2 Arachis ipaensis | reverse complement strand
AATTGTATAAAGTGAATAAGTTATTTTTAATAAGTTTTTTTTAATAAATTGTTTTTAATAAGAATAATTGAAATAGTATAAAATGAAATTACTTATTAATATTTTTCTTTGACCCACCCTGTCGAATAATGTCTCAAGTGATGCAAATTCAAAATAGTGTTGGAGAATGTTCAAAACTAAATCTTTAATTTCTTTCACAACAATTGTGAGTAAAAACTTTGTTTTCATTGTACCTTTAATTGGTCTATACAAATTATTTGCATATTCTATTTTCAAAGTTTTTATAGTATAGACTTTTTCTTCATGTAATAAATATTTAAATTTGTTAATCATATTTTTCTTCACAAGAGGTGTTCCCTACGGTTATAGTAAATCATAGTTAATAATTAGTTAAAAAAAAATTGATTACATTTTTATTAAGTTATTAGAAGAGAAAAAATGAATAACATATAAAAAAATGTATAATTTTAACAATATTAAAATACAATTATATATAAAGTATTATAAAATAATATAAAAAGTAAAAATAATAAAAGTATTTCTTTTTCGTAAATTCAATTTAAAAATACAGTAAATGTGTTTGTTTTGTACCTTTTTATCTAATATAATCATTTCTAACCAAAAAAAGCTCCTCTTTATTTGTAGGTGTTAATATTTTTTATTACGCGAACTTTGATAAACCAATTGTCTTTTTGTTTGATAATATTGTCCAAAGAATGATACTCCATTGAGTAAGTTTGAGATGTGTAGTTCGAAAATAAATTTGTTGTACTAAATTTGATGTTATTTGAAGGAATGGTGATAAGAGACTTATATAAGTAGTTTAAATAGGATAAAATTTGAATATTTGTAACGTAAAATTTATTATGATTAATAATATTATTATAACATTTGTAATAATATAGATGTTTATTACATTTAATGAGTTATTTGTAGAAATTAATAAATTAATTATTGGGATTATAAATTTATTTATTGTTTACAACGGTAAGATATAATAAATATGGATTTAATGTCTTTATAGATTACAAATTTTAGTTAGACACTATTAATTTTCAATTATTGTCATTAGTAATTTTGCATCCTAAGTTGCATATATTTTCATAATTATCAGAAATAATTAAACCGTTTAAGTTATCAATTTATTAGTTTATTAATTCAACCGATAAATTACTAATTGAACTAATAAAACCAGTAGTATATAAATAAAAAATATAAAATAATAAAAAATAGAATAAAATGACAATTAAAATAAAAAATATAAAATAATAAAAAATAGAATAAAATGACAATTAAATCCTTAAAATTTTCCAGGCCAGATTAATTAACCCTTGAACAAAAATAAAATACCAATTTAATCGTAGAAGATAGTAAACGATGAACACTCGCTCCATTAAGAAATAAGAATCTCAGGGTGTTCATCTGTTGTATCCTTGCGGGGCAATTGTTTACCCAAATCTTTGCAAAAGCTCACAATCTGCGATCGCAGCCAAATTGAATTACTCCAGCAACAACACAAGTATGATTTGGTAGATCTACAAATATATTCTAGCTGTGATTCACTGACCTCATTGTCGTTGGATTTCTTTCCCAATCTCCAGAATCTCCAGATACCATTTTGTTCAAATCTGGAATCAGTTTCAATGTCAGAGCCACCACACGTTGCTCTCCAACGCCTCATCATCCATAACTGCCCCCAATTAGTGTCATTTCCCCAAGAAGGACTGGCTACACCCAACTTGACTCATCTCCATGTTAGGCGGTGCTCGAAGTTGGAGGCATTGCCACGTGGCATGAATAGTCTTCTCCCAAATTTAAAGTCTCTCGACATTCGAGGTTGTCCAAACATTTGCAGGTGGCCAGAGGGTGGTTTGCCGGCTAACCTGAAAGAGCTTAGTGTAGGAGATTGCGAGGAACAAGTGAGGGGTCTATCATGGTTGGGCAACTTGGACAACCTCACTTATCTCATGATTGTTGGTGATGGCAGTGAGAGCATAATAGAGTCATACCCAGAGGTGGGTTCGCTGCCTCGCCTTCCCTCCCTTTCCACTCTACATATCAAACGGTTTGATAATCTGGAGACATTGGAGTGCAACGAGCTTCTCCGCCTCACCTCCCTCCAACAATATGTAGTTAATGCATTCCTTTGAATGGAAAGCATATTCTTTGAATCTTTATGAACCTGAAGAATATTGCAGGAGAAAAGCTGCCTCCCTCTCTCTTACTACTCAAAATTTATAACTGTGGTTTGCTGGGTGAACACTGCATGAACAAGCATCAACAAATTTGGTCCAAAATTTCCCACATCCCCACCATTATAGTCAATGGCGAGCAAATTTGTGAGTAGATATTTTTGAGCAGGAATTCTCTAACCTTCATGTTTGTCATGCTACCACAATTGAATTCACACATGCATAAATTTCCTTTTCCTTCAAGTCAAATTCTTTTCTCTTTCTTTAAACAACATTAACCACTTCAATTCATAAGCCAACTGGAAAATTTGCATTCTTTTCTTTCATTTATCGGGAAAGCTCTCAGTTTGTAGTTCTAGTTAAAGAAATATCCTTTCTTACTCTCGGAAACAGTCATTGTTATCTGTAATACTTGTTAACTCCCATATTTTTTGTGTATCCAACAGTTGGGTGTTTATTTTTAAACAAATGGATGTATCAAATTAATATTTTTACAATCTTCTGCAGGTAGCTTGTGCACATATCGAGATGTAATGCAATACATTGGCTATACATCATTTAATTCTAAGTTCATTTAAGGTGGTAATTAAGCTGGATTGATGTATTGGGAAACAGAAACTGTGCTTTTTCTGATTTTGGCTTCAAGTTATTGAAAAGCAAAGACACGATGGAGAAAGTTGGTGGCACTCATTATTGAAAAACTTTGGTTGATGTTGGTATATTTTTCTATTCCTCTCTATAATTTTCTCTCTTTTTTGCTTTTTGCACAGAGAAAAAATAAATTATAACTTGATTTGTGGAAAGAAAAGAGTTATAAAATTGTGTTTCTGTGTTTGTCAATTCTTTATGATCATGGAGTTGCTGTTGTTCCAAGATTCATGTAGGATAGTGAAAGGAATCATCATGCATAAGGTGTATATGTATTTTGCTCATAGATTGAATCTTACATAAAATAAATAGTAGTAGATGCGGATAATAAGCTATTTCTAATACTAAGAAAAGGTTCTGTAATAAACTAATAATAACTATTTCTTCCTTTTTGGATTTGGGCACGTTATCAAACAGATTTCCCAAGGTGACCAAGGTATGTAGTTAATGCAGTCAAGATTCAAAGAATATGCTTTCCATATTTGAAGATGACAATCATTTCCCTGAAGTAGTAAAAGAAGTTGCATTGATGCCATCAGCGACAATGTCGTTCCTATCAACTTCACTTAATGGTGTGTGCAGTTCTGTACGTATATCAAACCAATTGTGTTCACGAGGTTTTCACATAATTGTGTGTGTGGTTTCTGTGATGACAAACACTTTTAAGTCTTAGAAATATTTTTTAATTTGTGTTTCAGGAAGTACGTATTGAGGTTTGGTAACCATATCTAAATTATCTTCATTCAATCCAAAGTTCATCAAAAGTGGTGCTCTGTTATTTTAGCTTTCAGGTTGGTATAGTTACTCTTTTCCTCTGTACAATTTACTTCTATTTTGGTTGGAGTAAGAAAACAAGATGATAATAGCTTGGTTTGAGAAGGAATTGTATGTAGTTCAGGGAAGGTGGTGTTTCTACCTTTCTTATTTTTTAATGTATATGCTAAACTAAATGTACATTAAATAATTAAATATCAACTTATTTTGGTTCTTTAAGTGCTGCCAAAGCTGTTACAATGCCAAAACCTGAAATCAGTGGTGGAGCTTGTAAATTTAAATAAAAAGATGTAGCATTTCTAATGCATTCAAGTTTATTACATGAATTTATAAAGACATCTGTAAAATGTCATTATTCATTAATAAAATCTGTTATCAAAGCCAAATCAATGCGTTCGGTTTTTGAGTTCCTCTTCTTTCGAGATCTCAACCTTCACCCAGCCTGATGATTCCTCAGAAGATTGAACCTCTTCCTGCTCTTCCATCTGCTGTTTGGGCTCCGGTTGAGTGTCTTTTGCAGCAACACTACATTCCTCTTCTACAGCGGGTGGAACTGCTTCAGCCTTAACATGCTTCACAAGTTCGGACTCTATTGTTCCTTCTTGATCAAGAAACCCCACCGGAAGCTCCATTATACGTTATCACGCTTCACAGATTTGGACTCTATTGTTTCTTCTTCATCAAGCAATCCAATTGGAAGCTCCATAATAGGTTCTACTTCCTCCTCTTCATGATCTGGTTCATGCTTTAAAATTTCTGTTCCACCATCCATGTTGAATTCAGACGCTGCAATATCCTCATCAAGTGGTGCTTCATTTGGTGCCACATTAGGTTCTGCTGCCACGTTCAATGCCGGATCAAGTGGTGACTGAAACAAAAAAAATAACGAAACAGATACATACTTTTTATGCAACATTTTATTACCAAATCAAGGTATATTGAAAAGAAATTGCTGATTTGATATTAAGTAAACAGCATCAGTAACACATACCTGAATAGTTTCCAACTTCAGCAAGAGCCTCATTATATTCTCTCCAAGTGCGATCCTCTGCTTCTCATCATTTTGTAGATCAGAAGAGTGCTCAAACGCTTGAATAGAAGTTTTGACATTAGTCAACTCCTTACTTACTTCGGCTATCTGCTTCAGTTTCTCCAATGGCTCTGATCTCCTCACTTGGTAACTGCGATACACAGCTTGAATTAAAATGGCAGCATCAACATCTGATAAAGCCTTTCTCTCCTATCTGCCTTCGCCAGTTGGTTTGCTCGAGTTCTTTGCTTCATTCGGCTTACTAGCCTCTTCCATCATCTTCTCTGCTCCATTTTGTGCCTTCTTTTCTTCAGTATTTCCACCTGAACAATTCTCATCTGCACCCTTGTCTCCATCGGTCTTATTTTCAGTCACCTGAATGGTTTACTCTTTTGGTTGAACTTCCTTGCTGGCATTAGCTCCAAATCTACATCATTCCTAATCAGTGCTGTCACAACCTTGTTGATTCTTCCTGGTATAGCTTTAAGCATGAGGCTCATAGATATCTCAGGAAGAAGGTACGCTATATTCTCTCCAAGTGCGATCCTCTGCTTCTCATCATTTTGTAGATCAGAAGAGTGCTCAAACGCTTGAATAGAAGTTTTGACATTAGTCAACTCCTTACTTACTTCGGCTATCTGCTTCAGTTTCTCCAATGGCTCTGATCTCCTCACTTGGTAACTGCGATACACAGCTTGAATTAAAATGGCAGCATCAACATCTGATAAAGCCTTTCTCTCCTATCTGCCTTCGCCAGTTGGTTTGCTCGAGTTCTTTGCTTCATTCGGCTTACTAGCCTCTTCCATCATCTTCTCTGCTCCATTTTGTGCCTTCTTTTCTTCAGTATTTCCACCTGAACAATTCTCATCTGCACCCTTGTCTCCATCGGTCTTATTTTCAGTCACCTGAATGGTTTACTCTTTTGGTTGAACTTCCTTGCTGGCATTAGCTCCAAATCTACATCATTCCTAATCAGTGCTGTCACAACCTTGTTGATTCCTCCTGGTAGAGCTTTAAGCATGAGGCTCATAGATATCTCAGTAAGAAGGTTCCTTTTTTTTTTTGTTTGGCAGTTTAATACCTGTTTAGTTGTGTATTTCTGTTATCATTTTGAAGACACTCTGGGGATCTCAAAATTTAACCCTTCAAATTGGCCACCAGAGTTGGCTAAATACTTGCTTCATGAAATGGAAGGTTCAAATTATGTTTTAGGATACTTTGAAAAAAGTACACTTTTTAAGCATCTTTCTATCTGCTTCTGTTTGTTGTCTACTTGTTAAAAACAGATTCCTTAATATGCAGGCAACTACTACTCGCCGCGATTCCTGTGTTGATAGTCTCGCATATGCTTTTGTTTCTGCTGCTTTAAGATGGCCTATGGACCAATTCCAAACTTACTCTGCTCTGAGATTTTTCCAACAAGGGTGTGCGGCCTCTGCATAGTTATATGCGCTCTAGTGTTATGGATTGGAAGCATAATTGTCACATGCACACTGCCTGTGATGCTCAGCTCAATCGGACTCGCCGGTTTCTTTGGCATATATGCTGTTGCTTGTTCCAACTCCTGGATATTTGTGTTCCTGAAGGTTCCATAAACAAAGGGCATGCTTCTGCCAAGAATCTGTGACAAAATATTGATCTCATTCTCATGAGTTTAGCATGTATGCATGCATGTCAGTTAGTCAGTTAGAGAAAGATATCTTGGTTGCAGTTCAATTTCAAACGTATATGTACCATCCTTCTTAAGATGGAATGCAAGTTTTTTTTTTTTTCCAAAGTTAGGAGAGACTCGAACTCCCGAGACCTCTAAGTAAGGATGGAGAGATTATGCCATTTGAGCTATAGCTCGTTGGCAAGGTGGAATGCAAGTTTATGATTACTTGATTAGCTTGATTTATATGCACTTCATCACAAAATGATGTCTCCGTCTTTTTCACTAATTAAAGAAACCAATAATGCAGCATTGACTAATATATGTTTAAAATTAAATAAAAAAAATATCATTATAAAAATTTGATAGGAATAATGAAAGAAAAAATGAAAAAAATAAATTGTCTCTTATTAGTGTTTCTGTGTCTTTTCTATCAGAAAGAATATAAAATACATTAATTCAGTATTTCTGAATACAATATTTGTGTTCATATCTCATTTGTCAAATAGGAAATTTTTTTGTCTTTGGTGTATTCAACATTTGAGACTTGACGGGGATATGTTATCAATTAGTGGATTTGAATGTGTGGTGGAGTGTGCATTTAAGGAAAGGATCATGCACCATCTAACTTCCCTCCAAGAACTACATATCTCATTGTGTTTGTCTGTTGTATCCTTGGGGGGAAATTGTTTACCCAAATCTTTGCAAAAGCTCACAATGTATAGGTGCAGGCAAATTGAATTACTCCAGCAACAACACAAGTATGATTTGGTAGATCTACAAATAGAATACAGTTGTGATTCACTGACCTCATTGTCGTTGGATGCCTTTCCCAATCTCAAGAATCTGGAGATAAGAGAGTGTAAGAATCTGGAATCAGTTTCAATGTCAGTGCCACCACACGCTGCTCTTCAATATCTCAGCGTCACAAATTGCGACAAGTGGGAGGCATTGCCACGTGGCATCCCAAATTTAGAGTATCTTGACATACGAGGTTGCCCAAACATTTGTAGGTTGCCAGAGGGAGGTTTGCCACCTAACCTGAAAGCGCTTAGGATAGGATTTTGCGAGCAACAACTGAGGGATCTATCATGGTTGGGCAACTTGGACAACATCACTTATCTCACCATCTCAGGCAACGGCTATAAGAAGGGCATACTAGAGTCATTGAAGGTCGCTGCCTCGCCTTCCCTCCCTTACCTTTCTTCAGATAAGCTGGTTTGATAATCTGCACACATTGGAGTGCAGCGAGCTTCTCCACCTCACCTCCCTCCAACAACTACACATTGAGTACTGTTTGAACCTGAAGATTATGGAAGGAGAGCTGCCTCCTTCTCTCTTACTACTTCGAATTCATGCCTGTAATTTGTTGGGCGAACACTGCAAGAACAAGCATCAACAAATTTGGTCCAAAATTTCCCACATCCCCACCATTCAAGTCGATGGCAAGCAAATTTTCTGAGCAGGTAATTCTCTAACCTTCATATTTGTCATGCTACCACAATTAAATTCACACATGCATAAATTTTCCTTCAAGTCAATTTTTTTCTCTTTCTATAAACAACATTAACCACTTCAACTCATATGCCAACTGGAAAATTTGCATTCTTTTCTTTTGTTTATCGGGAAAGTTCTCAGTTTGCAGCTCTAGTTAAAGAAATATCCTTTATTTCTCTACGAAACAGCCATTGTTATCTGTAATACTTGTTAACTCTCATATTTTATTAAAAAAATCGTATATTTTGTGTATCCAACAGTTGGGTATTTATTTTTAAACAAATGGATGTATCAAATTTAATATTTTTACAATCTTCTGCAGGTAGCTTGTGCACATATCGAGATGTAATCCTATACATTGCCTATACATCTTCATCTAATTCTAAGTTCATTTGAGGTGGTAATTAAGCTGGATTCATGTATTGGGAAACAGAAACTCTGTGTTTTATGATTTTGGCTCAAGTTATTGAAAAGCAAAGACATGATGGAGATAGTTGGTGGCACTCATTATTGAAAAGCTTTGGTTGTTGTTGGTATATTTCTCTATTCCTCTCTATAATTTTCTTTCTTGTTTGCTTTTTGCACAGAGAAAAACTAAATTATAACTTGATTTGTGGAAAGAAACGAGTTATAAAATTGTGTTTCTGTTTTTGTCAATTCTTTATGATCATGGAGTTGCTGTTGTTACAAGATTCATGTAGGATAGTGAAAGGAGTCAGCATCATAAGGTGTTAAGTTTTTGCCCGTAGATTGAATAAATAGTAGTAGATATGCCTATAATAAGCTACTTCTAATACTAAGAAAAGGTTCTGTAATAATAACTATTTCTTCCGTTTTGGATTTGGGCACGTTATCAAACAGATTTCCCAAGGTGACCAAGTTATGTAGCTAATGCAGTCAAGATTCAAAGAGTATGCTTTCCATATTTGAATATGACAATCATGTACCTGAAGTAGTCAAAGAAGTTGTAGTGATGCCATCAGCAACAATTTTGTTCCTATCAACTTTACTCAATGGTGTGTGCAGTTTGTACATATATCAAACCAGTTGTGGTTCTGTAATTTTTTCATGTTTTTGGTTCACATTTATATGCTTTGGCGCTTGATTGTTTTTTACTTAATGTAAGCATTTGATTTGTGCACTTATTTGAGATTCTCTTGTATCCTTACTCTAATTATAGTGGTACTGTTTTATTTGATTTGTTTCTATTTTTATTTTTTCGGCTTGTTATTCGATCGTTGTCACTGTTTTGTGTATTGTTACCCCAATTATTCTCTCAAGCAGTTATTCCAATTGATTAGGCATTTGGCAAATCAATATGTTGTGTTTCTAAAATTGAAAAGTGACCTTGAAGACAGCTAGCACGTGAAGCCAATGAGTAAACACTATTACCAACCCCATTTTAACCTCACACCACCATTATATAGTTTATTAATTTCCACAAAGACTAGTTTAAGTTGGTCACCCTTTTGCTATTTGAATACTCTGTTTCATCCTTCAAAGAAGAATATAAAAATGAAGTAACGTGAAAAGCCAGCTTTGCACTCCACTGCTGGGAATTATTTGAATCTCGCTGTATGCCTATTGCTGCATAGTGAATACCTTGCAAACATTATTGCACCATTGCTCTCTCTTTGTTACATTCTGAAAATTCCAATCTCTCACTCAGTAGTTCGCTGTTGTTGAGATCTGTATCATATCATGGCTGAAGCACTTGTGGTTGGAGCTTTAGTTAATGGCTTGGCCAACGTTGTTCTTGACCGGCTCATTTCATCTGAGTTTCTCAACTTGGTGGTGGGCAAGAAGCTGGATCGGAAATTGGTTGACAGGCTGAAGACTGCTATCTTGGCTGCCAAAGCTCTGGCTGCTGATGCTGAGCAGAAGCAGTTTGGACACAAACTCGTGAGGGAGTGGCTTGATAGTCTCAAAGATGCTCTCTACACTGCTGATGACTTGCTGGACCGTGTCTTCATCAAAGCTGAAATTCGAAACAAGGTACACATTCGTCTTCCTCACTTCCTTGATCTGTCTGGTAGGAAGATGGTGACTAAGATAGAAGAGGTGGTTGAAAGAATAGTAGATCTTGAGAAACGCAAAGATACCCTTGGTCTCAGAGAGATTCAAACAGGAAGCTCTTCATGGAGACCTCCATCCACTTCTCTTGTGAAGGGGAATGTGTTCGGCAGGGATAGTGACCAACAGGCACTAATCAAGATGCTCAATGACAACAATCATCATAACTTGTCCGTCATCTCTATTGTTGGTATGGGCGGTGTTGGTAAAACTACTTTAGCACAATGGCTCTACAACAATAAGGATTTGATGGACGGGGTTGATCTGAAAGCATGGATTTGTGTTTCTGAAAATTTTGATGTTGTTGAGACTACTAAGAATGTTATAAAGGGGATCTCTTCAGGTGTTTGTAGTCTTGACGGCTTTGATTTACTTCAACAATATTTGAAGGAAAAACTGTCAGAAAAGAAGTTCTTCATTGTTTTGGACGATGTTTGGAGTGAAGATGCTGACAAGTGGAATAGTTTTATCACCCCTTTTCAACATGGGACAAAGGGAAGCACTATTCTTCTAACTACCCGCATGGTAAATGTTGGTCGAATAGTCCAACACTATAACTCTTACACCCTCAATCAACTGTCAGATGATTATTGTTGGTCTATTTTTGCGGATAATGCATCCTTTCCTAAATCAAATGGGAGCTCAGAACTGGAAGGAATAGGTAGAAAGATTGTTGAGAGGTGTGATGGCTTGCCATTAGCTGCAGAAACACTTGGACGCTTGTTGCGCTCAGAGCATCGTGTTGAAGAATGGAATAAAATACTATCGAGTGACATTTGGGAATTTTCTGTGGCAAATTGCAAGATTGTTCCTGCATTGTTATTAAGTTACCATCATCTGCCTACTCATTTAAAAGGTTGCTTTGTTTATTGTTCATTGTATCCCAAAGATTATAAACTTGATAAAGATGAATTAATCTTGCTATGGATGGCTGAAGATCTTTTGCGACCACGAAGCAGGGGACAGACTCTAGAAGAAGTTGGTTGCGAGTGTTTTGATGATTTGGCTTCAAGACTATTTTTCAAGCAGGTCAATAACGATCGTGAGAAGTATTTCGTAATGCATGATCTCATGCATGACTTGGCAATTTTTCTTGCTGGAAAATTTTGTTGTAGACTATCTGAAGAACTTGGTGAAAAGGAAGAAATGAGTATTCTAACTCGTCATTTGTCATACGGTGATTCAATCCCTGAGAAAACATGCTCCTCTAATAAAATAGAATCTTTGAGGACCTTACTGTATACCAATCATAGAGCTGGTTTCTGGAAAGCACGCGCAACATTACCATGTGACATATTGTCAAAGAATAAATACCTAAGAGTTGTATCCTTTGATATACTCCCTATATATCCTGATTCAATAGCTAAATTGATCCAACTGCGCTATTTGGATCTTTCTAGGAGTGATATTGAGGTATTGCCACCGTCATTATGCAACTTGTGCAATCTACAAACTTTAAAGTTAGAAGGTTGTTCAAAGCTGACTATGCTGCCCAATGGCATGTATAATCTTGTGAATTTGCGGCATCTTAATATAAAGGGTACTCCTCTGAAAGAAATGCCAAAAGGAATGGGCAAATTAAAACAGTTGCACGTTTTAAGCAAGTTTGTGGTGGGAAAGCAAGAAGACAAAAGAATCGAAGAGTTAGGAGGGCTTTTAAATCTTCATGGATCACTTGAGATTCAGAAATTGGAGAATGTGGTTGATGCCAATCAGGCAAGGAGTGCAAGGATAACAGATAAGAAGCACATTGAGGAGTTATTGTTGGAATGGTCTTCAAGTGATGATATAGTTTCAAACACACATACTAATGAACAAGATATCCTCCACAGCTTGCAACCGGACACTGGCTTGAAGGAGTTGCAAATCAAGGGATACAAGGGTACAATATTTTCCGACTGGTTGGGGCGCTGTTCCTACAAAAATATGACACGTGTAACTCTGGCGTCCTGCAAGAATTGCTGTATGCTGCCTTCACTTGGACAGCTGCCTTCTCTTAAGTCCCTGTGCATCGAAAGTTTTGATGAGCTGAAGAGCATTGGCAAGGAGTTTTACAAGAATGAAGGCCATCAACATTCTTCGCCTATTGCACCGTTTTCCTCACTGGAGGAATTGATATTTTATAATATGCCAAGTTGGGAGGAGTGGCACTTACCTGACTCAGAAGCCTTTCCTCAGCTTAAGAGCCTTCTTATAAGAGGGTGTCCAATGTTGAACGGAGATATGGTTAATCAGGTATTAATGAGAATCGTTTCTTCCTCATCGGATGTTTCCAAAGTGCGCCAACTGAAAATACAAGAAGTAGATGATGCAGGATGGGGTAAAGAGATGACACTCGATGGGGATAGGTTATCAATTAGTGGATTTGAATGTGTGGCGGAGTGTGCATTTAAGACAAGGATCATCCACCATCTAACTTCCCTCCAAGAAATACAAATCTGCAAGTGTTCATCTGTTGTATCCTTGGGGCCGTTGGGGGGCAATTGTTTACCCAAATCTTTGCAAAAACTTAGAATATATAGGTGCAGCCAAATTGAATTACTCCAGCAACAACAGAAATATGATTTGGTAGATCTACAAATATATGAAAGCTGTGATTCACTGACCTCATTGTCGTTGGATGCCTTTCCCAAACTCAAGAATCTCGAGATAACACAGTGTGAGAATGTGGAATCAGTTTCAATGTCAGAGCCACCACATGCTGCTCTTCAACATCTCAGCATCACAAATTGCAACAAGTTGGATGCATTGCCACGTGGCATCCCAAATTTACAGTCTCTTGACATACAAGGTTGCCCAAAGATTTGTTGGTTACCAGAGAGAGGTTTTCTGCCTAACCTGGAAGAGCTTAGTGTAGGAGGTTGCCGGCAACAACTGGGGGTTGTATCATGGTTGGGCAACTTGGACAACCTCACTCATCTCACCATTTATGGTGATGGCAGGGAGAGCAGAATAAAGTCATACCCAGAGGTGGGTTCGCTGCCTCGCCTTCCCTCCCTTACCACTCTGAAGATATGGGGGTTCGATAATCTGGAGACATTGAAGTGCAACCAGCTTCCCCGTCTCACCTCCCTCCAACAACTACACATTGGGTTCTGTATGAAGCTGAACAATATGGAAGGAGAAAAGCTGCCTCCCTCTCTCTTAATACTCAAAATTGACTACTGTGATTTGCTGGCCAAACACTGCAAGAACAAGCATCAACAAATTTGGTCGAAAATTTCCCACATCCCCACCATTCAAGTCGATGGCAAGCAAATTTTCTGAGTAGAGGTTTCTGAGCAGGTAATTCTCTAACCTTCATATTTGTCATGCTACCCACAATTAAATTCACACATGCATAAGTTTTCCTTTTCCTTCAAGTCAATTTTTTTCTCTTTCTATAAACAACATTAACCACATGAACTCATATGCCAACTGGAAAATTTGCATTCTTTTCTTTTGTTTATCGGGAAAGCTCTCAGTTTGCAGTTCTAGTTAAAGAAATATCCTTTCTTACTCTAGGAAACAGCCATTGTTATCTGTAATACTTGTTAACTCTCATATTTTATTCAAAAAATCACATTTAAAAAAATCGTATTTTTTGTGTATCCAACAGTTGGGTGTTTATTTTTAAACAAATGGATGTATCAAATTTAATATTTTTACAATCTTCTGCAGGTAGCTTATGCACATATCAAGATGTAATCCTATACATTGGCTATACATCTTCATCTAATTCTAAGTTCATTTGAGGTGGTAATTAAGCTCGATTGATGTATTGGGAAACAGAAACTCTGTGTTTTCTGATTTTGGCTTCAAGTTATTGAAAAGCAAAGATATGATGGAGAAAGTTGGTGACACTCATTATTGAAAAGCTTTGGTTGTTGTTGCTAGATTTTTCTATTCCTCTATAATTTTCTTTCTTTTTTGCTTTTTGCACAGAGAAAAAATAAATTATAACTTGATTTGTGGAAAGAAAAGAGTTATAAAATTGTGTTTCTGTTTTTGTCAATTCTTTATGATCATGGAGTTGCTGTTGTTACAAGATTCATGTAGGATAGTGAAAGGAGTCAGCATGCATAAGGTGTTAAGTTTTTTGCCCATAGATTGAATAATTAGTAGTAGATATGCCTTTAATAATCTACTTCTAATACTTAGAAAAGGTTCTGTAATAATAACTATTTCTTCCTTTCTGGATTTGGGCACCTTATCAAACAGATTTCCCAAGGTGATGAAGGTATGTAGCTAATGCAGTCAAGATTCAAAGAATATGCTTTCCATATTTGAAGATGACAATCATGTACCTGAAGTAGTCAAAGAAGTTGTAGTGATGCCATCAGCAACAATTTCGTTCCTATCAACTTCACTCAATGGTGTGTGCAGTTTGGAGTTTGGACATATATCAAACCAATTGTGGTTTGTAAATTTTTCATGTTTTTGGTTCACATCTATATGCTTTGGCGCTTGATTGTTTTGACTTAATGTAAGCATTTGATTTGTGCACTTATTTGAGATTCTCTTGTATCTTTACTTAATTTTAGTGGTACTTCTGTTTTAGTTCGAATGACCCGTAATTTTTATGTCTCACATTAAGAGGTTTTCCACGTTAAAATTTCGGTCTCTTGTTTCTATTTTTACTTTTTTGGCTTTTGTTATTCGATCATTGTCACTGTTTTGTGTATTGTTACTCCAATTATTCTCCAAGCAGCTATTCCAATTGATGAGATATTTGCCAAATCAATATGTTCTGTTTCTAAAATTGAAAAGTTTTGCTAACTTGTGTGGTTTTGAAACAGAAGTTCTTCTTTTCGAAAAAAAAAAGAAAGAAAGAAAATACTTATATAATTTTATATGAGACACTATATATGCATTCATGAGATTTCATATATAAATATAATAATTATTGTATTAGAGGATTTCTATTTGCTGGGAAATATTTCTTAAGAAGTATCTTGTGCAAAAGATTAATCCTGAAAGGCTGAAATTAGGAACAAACACATGGAACTATAGTTAGAGAGGAATTCTAGAAAGAATAAGCGTAAACAAGGAATTTCTGAAGTAAAAATGAAATGAGTTCAAACTCTCAGGAATTATTTTTGATAATGCTGTGTCTTCATTGTTAACACTGGTTACTAGTGCAGCAAGCTTGTCATCATTCTCATTCGGTACTTGCTGTGTTAAGTTCTTTATATTCTCCTCTTCACTATGTGAGTCACCAAGTTCTGCAGCGCTTCTCGCGGACTCCACAATTGACAACTCAGCTTTATTTCCAGTTTCCTCTTCACATTTCAATTGCTGTATCTTGCTGCGCATCGCCTTTCAAGATCTCAGTAACACATATCTG
>NC_029786.2:2465872-2476499 GCF_000816755.2 Arachis ipaensis | reverse complement strand
TTTTTTACTCGTTTTTTTTTTTTTTTTTTTACCAAATATAGGAGACTCGAACCCGCAACCTCTTAATTGAGTATAGGAAGACTATGTCATTTGAGCTATAACTCATTGGCACATTTGAAAAGATAGGAGACTCGAACCCGCAACCTCTTAATTGAGTATGGGGAGTCTATGTCATTTGAGCTATTACTCATTGACTTAACAATGGTTACTAGTACAGCAAGCTGTGTCTTCATTCTTATTTTTTGGACCGGGTCATGCTTGATTTTAAAAAAAAACCCAGAAACCGGCGTCGTTCAAGGACCCCATCCCAACTCTGAAGCGCTCTCACTCACTTCTCTGAACTCTGAAGAAGCCCTGACCCAACCCTAGTCAATCTCTCACCCAAGCTCAAGCTCTCTCGGTCTCGCACTCACTGTCTCGGAGAGTCGAAGTCAAGCTCGTCCTCGCGTTCTGCGTCGTCACCGTCTCGCACTCATTAGTCGCCTTCCCTTCGCTCGTCTTTGCCGGCGACAGAAGTAGACGGAACCAGCATCTGGTCCCTTGGCTGGTGGTTGTTACCGTCATCGGCCGTCAGTTGGTCCCTGTACAGGTGAGCTTCTTTTGGCCATATTCTTTCTTTTTCAATTTTATTACTGTAAATCATCACGATATTTTGAATTTGTTGCTGAAAAATATCATTGAGCTAAATTTTTATTGCTGAAAATCATCACTTGTTGCTGATTGTTATCATTAGGGGTTGAATTAATTGCTGTGTTACTGAAATAATAATTTAGCTAAAGCTTTTGTTGCCGTAAATCATATTTGAAGTGAAATTTTTGTTATTGAAAATTATCATAGTTGAATTTATCTTTGAAAATTATCAATGAGCTGAATTTATTGATATGAGCTGAATTTGTTGCTGAATATATTGCTGAGCTAATTTTTTTTGTTGTTGAAAAATATCACTGCGTTAAATTTATTGTTGATTATCATCACAGAACCTTGAATTTGTTGTTGTTTTGATTAAATAATCTCTTAGATAAATTTTTTTGTTGTTATAAATCTGTCAATCATCTTTTGAGCTAAATATTTTGTTGCTGAAAATTATCATAATTGAATTTGTTGTTCAAAATGAAGTTCATGCTCTCTGCAACTCAGAATAAAATTGTTTAGTTAAATTGTTGTTCTCATGCTTTTTGTTTGTTTTTTTATTTTTTGCTAGAATGTTAAAAATGTCTTCATCACAGTTCATATTTTTGCCCATTGCAATTGATTGAATTAAACTAGCCCACGTAGCAGACAGCGGCGTGGGCAATGAGAGAATAAAACAATTAATTTGGGTCCAAATGCTACAGTTTTGGGCACAACCTCCTGCCTTCTAAAGTTCTAAGCAACTCTGTCCAAAACAAAAAGGTTCTAAGCAACCTTGACCAATTTTATTTTATTTCATTTTTTAGAAAAGAAAGAAAAGTTGTAAGAAACATTTCTACAAACACTTTGCATGCAAGAGTGAGGAGTCTACTCTCACCGTCGCGGCTTTCTCTCACCGCCGCACCGCTGTACTGTCGTCACTGCTCTATGCTACCGCCAAACAGCTATCCTGCTGTTGTTATCTATTCTTCTCAGTTCTCTATGTCGCTGCTTTGTGAGTTTATTACTTTACTACACTGATTTTCTTTTGCAATGTAATTATTCTTTTGCGCTTGTTAGACTGGATCAATCTATTGATATAAAAAAAATTGAACATTATTTTTTTGATACTTGATACTGGAATGTCTGGTGGTACTGGAAGTATTTTATTTCTATTTTATAAAATTCTGATTTTGATGATATTATGACTAAAAATTTCGGTTGGTTTGAATTACAGATCAAAGTGCTGAATTTTTTATGACTTGAGTGTGATATATAATTGTACAAGTTCCCTCAAATGCTGAAACCTCCGATAAACCCCTCAGTGAAGAAGCTCATCGGAGCTTCAATTCTTTTCCATCGATCGATGACGACCAGCAAGAGGGTTCAAGACAGGAGTAAGCAGAAGAGAGTTAACGATCTTGAGGTCGCAACCGAGAAGTGGAAGATACTCTCCAAAATCCTCTTCTTAATCGAGCTTCTGAAGCAACAGCCTGAGATGATTATCCCTGTTAGATCCCTTGAAAACTACCGTAAGCAGATCAATCTCCCAAAGCCACATAGAATCTCCGATTTCATTCGAAAGACGCCAAAGCTCTTTGAACTCTACAAGGATCACAAGGGGGTGCTGTGGTGCGGCTTGACGGAGAGAGCTGAGGAATTGTTGGAGGAAGAACAGAGGGTTCTTGAGCAGCATTCCGATAAGGCTGCGGAACATGTTACGAGGTTGCTGATGATGTCGGTGGATAAGCGTCTCCCGTTAGAGAAGATTGCTCATTTCAGAAGGGATTTTGGGTTGCCTATGGATTTTAGGGCTAATTGGGTGCACCAATATCCACAGCATTTTAGGGTTGTGAAGTCCTTTGATGGCATTGATCAAGTTGAGTGCTTGGAGCTTGTGAATTGGAATCCTAATTGGTCAATAACGGAATTAGAGAAGGTTACAGGTGTAACTGAATCCACTACTACCAATTTGCATATCCCTGGTATGCTGTCACTTCCATTCCCTTTGAAATTCCCTTCAAATTATAAAAGGGTGTATCGTTATAGTGAAAAGATTCAAGATTTTCAAAAGAGGGCTTATTTGTCTCCTTATGCTGATGCAAGAGGTCTCAAGGCTGGTTCTCTTGAATTTGATAAGAGGGCCGTTGCTGTTATGCATGAGATTCTTAGTTTCACCATTGAAAAGAGATTGGTCACTGATCACCTCACTCATTTTCGTTGGGAGATGGTGATGCCTCAGAAGCTCATGAGGATTCTTCTGAAGCACATTGGCATCTTCTATGTCTCGGAGCGGGGAAAGAGGTTTAGTGTGTTCTTGAATGAAGCATATGAAGGTGCGGAGCTGATTGAGAAATGCCCCTTGGTCCTATGGAGGGAAAAAGTCTTAAAGCTTGTTGGTTATAGAGGGAGGAAGAAGAAGTTTGAGATACTCAGTGACATGTCTGATGTAGAAGGCGATATTGGCTTGATGCAGAGTGATTCTGAAGTAGAGGACTTGGACGTGCAGCTTGAGCAGCATGGTTCCGTGGATTATGAGGATCCTTTACTTGTGGACAATTCTGAGATGGATGTTGAAGAGATTGCCTGTGAATATCGAAATTTTAAGAATTCTTGAGGTTGAGAGAATGTGCAGATGTAAACATCACACACTGATTTTTTTAAGTACGTTTTTTCTATTTTGATTGGCTGGTAAGTAATTCCGCATGATCCAATTTTTTCAAGCACATTTATACCTTGTGTCTTAAGTCAAATTTTCTGCCTTATTTTTTAGAAAAATAATTAGTGATAGTAGGTATAAATTTTTTAAGTTAGTTTGGCCTGTGATACCTTCTATGCCTATTTAAGTATAAACATGTTAGGTTGCTAAGCTCTATTATTGTCCTTGTTTTTGTTTCTTTGATAGATGCTTAAATGAAGCCCATCTGAAGAAGGTGCAAGTGATAGAGAATATAGCTGGACAAATTAAACCTTGTTTCAGAACCCGCTGGAAACAATTTATAATCATGGCTAGTGAATGCTGTAGCATGGGTTAGACAAACACCTTGTGGTCCTACCTGAAAGGCCAAAAGTAAAGTGGTTCGTGGTTGATTGGTGTGCTTCAATCAATGAACAAATGATACTTTTTCTGCAAAAGGAGATTGAACCTGTTTAAGCTGGAGTATTGATTATCACAACGCATCGATCCTGTCTTTATCAACGATCCCTAATCCTTAGGCTTATCTGTTTAAAGCTCTCAACATTTTGACCTTGGGTAAAATTTATCTAGGTATGCAACATCCAATCATATATTGAAGCAATTTAGATAAGCGATTTGAGGGTTAGAGGGTATCATTCAGTCAATCACATTTGAGGAGAGAAGTTTTTTGATTACTCGATGGTATTTTCATTTTAATTTTGGTTCTTCAACTGCTGCCAAAGCTGTTACAATGCCAAAACTGCAATTCAGTGGCGGAGCTTGTAATTTAAACAAAAAGATGTAACATTTCTAATGCATTCAAGTTTATTACATGAATTTATAAATAAGGATACATTTGTAATGTCGTTATTCATTAATAAAATCTGTTATCAAAACCAATCTTGATAAACTAACTTTCTACTTCTTGAAAAAAATATTAGGTCGGGAGTTTGAGTGTTTGATGGCTTTTCGATTCTGCTGGGAATGTCACTTACTAGCTCAGCTTCTGAAAATCATGTGAGTTCTTAAATTACACAAAATTGATTGCTTTTTGTTCAAACATTTCATGATGAGGATCATACTTTTATTGATAATTAAACTTTAGAAATTTGTGATCATACTCGAACAATATGCACTTTGGTATGGATTAAGAAGTATCTTGTATAAAAGATTAGTCCTGAGACTAGGAACAAACACATGAAACTATTGACAGAAATTTTAAAAAGAACAAATTTCTGAAGTAAAAATGAAATGAATTCGGCCTCTCTAGAGCATTTAAAGCCAGAATACTTACCGTTTGCATTTTTGTTCAGGTCTGTTAAATATTAATTGCACATGTAAGAAACTGCATATGTCACCTTAGGTAAAAAGTTACTGATATATTAACTTGAATTTTAGCATTCTTCAATTTCGAGCATTACATTTTTCTAACATATCACCTAAGTTTTTATCTTCTTTTTTTACAACCACTAATAATATCATCGCTTTGTTATATATATATATATACCCTGCCTTATTATGGCAACTATATTATAGGTTAACCAAACCATCTGTAATTTCAGTCTCATCAATAATTACCATATATCTCCATTTTTTAACACAGTACAGTTAATGCAGCAAGCATAATCTAAATATAATACCAATGAGCAGCGAAAAGTTTAGCACTTATGTTTCATATATTTAACACCAAGTGAAATTGACACATTAAAATGTACAAAGGATCCAATCTCTCATACCATACCAAAACCTCAGAATTACAAGCTTACAACACATAACACCCTTTTAAACCAAAATAGTTTTACATTGCAACATCAATAGCTCTATGTTGTAATAGATTATTTTTTGAACTAATGTTGGACAATGATGACGCTGGTTTGAACCTCTTAGTCCTCATTCTCTTCTTGCTCCTTGCTAATCTCTTCTCCAAATCCTTAACCCTTTCTGTCAAATCTGATATCACTTTCAATTGTTCATTCCCAGCATCAAGCAACCTGTTCATCATATTTCTCAGCTTCTCATTTTCTTCCAATAATTCACCATTCTTGAGTTTTCCATTATGTTCAGCAACCTGATCTGCCTCTTTTGATAATGCTGTGTCTTCATTGTTGCCACTGGGTACTTGTGCAGCAAGCTTCTCTACACTCTCAGTTTGTTCCTCAAGCTGTGTTAACTCCTTTTTGTACTCCTCTTCCATATACGAGTCACTAACAAGTTCTGCAGCCCTTTTCACAGACTCCATAGTTGGCAATTCAGCTTCATTTCCCGTTTCCTCTTCACATTCGACTGCTATATCTATATCTCGCTCCGCATCACCTTTAAGTTCCTCGTCTTTCGAGCATTCAACCTTCACCCACCCATCTGATGATTCCTCAGAAGATTGAACCTCTTCCTGCTCTTCCATCTGCTGTTCAGGCTCCAGTTGAGTGTCTTTCGCAGCAACACTACATTGCTCTTCTATGGCAGGTGGAACTTTTTCAGGGGCATCACACTTCACAGGTTCGGACTTTATTTTTTCTTCTTCATCAAGCAACCCTACAGGAAGCTCCGTTATATGTTCCATATCTCTATCATGCTTCCCAGATTCAAACTCTATCGTTTCTTCTTCATCAAGCAATTCCACCGGAAGCTCCATAATAGGTTCCAACTCTTCATGTTGTTGTTGTTGAGCCGTGGAAATTTTAGTTCCATCATCATTCTCCTTAGATTCAGATGCTGCTGTATCCTCATCAAGCAACCCAACTGGTAGTTCCACAATGGCTTCCACTTCCTCTTCATGATCCAGTTCCCGCTTTGAAAATTTTGCTCCATCATCTTTGTTGAATTCAGATGCAGCATTTTCCTCATCAAGCACCCCCACCGGCAGCTCCACAATAGATTCCACATCTCCAAGCTTTGTTTCCCCATCATCCTTCACGAGTTCAGCTGGATTTTCATCAAGCACGCCCACCGGCAACTCTTTTAGTCCATAGATACCTGATGAATCTACTTTTGCTTTCTCATTTTGTTCTTCATTCTTGGAACTACAGTCAGCACCATCCTCGTCTATGACTCCCACAGGTAATTCTTGCAAAGCATTTGTGTCTGAATTCTCAATCCCTGTGGGAGTGTTGCCAACCTCTGATCTTGCTTCAAATTCCACAGAAAGATCGCTTGTATGGTTACATTCATCAACTGCTTCATTTGGTGCTACATTAGGTTCTGCTGCCACATTCAATGCCGGATCAAGCGGTGGCTGAAATTCAATTCTATCTTTTCCCGTCATATCATCATTAATTCCCACAGAAGAATCCTCTCTTGCTACTGCAGCTTTTTCTTCTTGTTGATCCTTCACATGTTCTTCATTCTGTAAATTCTCCGAAATGTCTTCAACAGGCTTCTTGTCTATGAACTCATTCATCTGCTGTTGAGATCTCTTGGCCATTACAGAATCAAGCCTTTCTTGCAAGCATGTAAGCTCTCTTGCCAGAGATTTTCTTGTTTCCCTGAAACTTGGATGCAAGCCCTGGTATATAAATTGAATACCACGTGAGTATAACATTGATCAAGGACAAGGAAGCTAACTAGGACTCTTAACAATCCTCCTAATGCATATGTATCTAATCACTTGCAAATCACATTTATCACACGTGATTGCAATGTAGAGCCATTGATCAAAAAAACAGTGAAACAAATACATACTTCACGCAACATGTTATTACCAAATCAAAGTATATTGAAAAGAAATTGCTGATTTGATATTAAGTTAACAGCATCAGTAACACATACCTGAATAGTATCCAACTTCGGCAGGAGTCTCATTATGTTCTCACCAAGTGCAATCCTTTGCTTCTCATCATTTTGTAGATCAGAAGAGTGCTCAAACGCTTGAACAGAAGCTTTGACATTAGTCAACTCCTTACTGACTTCGGCTATCTGCTTCAATTTCTTCAATGGCTCTGATCTTCTCACTTGGTAACCGCGATACACAGCTTGAATTAAAATGGCTGCATCAACATCTGATAAAGCCTTTCTCTCATTTCCACCTTTGCCAGTTGGTTTGCTCGAGTCCTTTGCTTCATACGGCTTACGAGCTTCTTCCATGATGTTCTCTGCTCCATTTTGTGCCTTCTTTTCTTCAGTATCTCCAACTGAACGATTCTCATCTGCACCCTTGTCTCTATTGGTCTTATTTTCAGTCACCTCGATGGTTTCCTCTTTTGGTTGAACTTCCTTGCTAACATCTGGGGAAGTCAGAAGGCTTGAATCCAGCTGTGGCTTCTCATTGCTCTTGCCTTCGGATACTGGAACATTTTGCTCTTTCGGCTTAACTTCTTCACTGATGTTTGGAACACTCTTGACATCAGAATATACCTGAACCTTGTCACTCACACCAGCTGATTGAGCTTCAGATGGTGCTTCGCTTGCTGCTTTTGAATGCTCTTTTGAGGCAGGAGGACTTGGAGACCTTGAGCTCCCATTGCTGCTTTTGCCATTCTTCTTCCTCGGTAATGGATCAACCCTCAAACAAACAGGAGGTAACTTGCCATTTTTCCGTGGAGATGCTGATTGTTTTTCCATGCCAGCATGAGACTCTTTCTTCGCCACATTCTCCTCAATCTGTTTCACAGGAATAATCCTTTCTCTCTTGGCATTTTCATTTGAATTGTTTCTCCCTTGATGCAATTCTACCTCTTTAACTGGGATGATCTTTTCATTAGTAACATCCTTTGTTTCATCTGAACCACTTCTGTCTATGGATTCAACCGGATTTGACATGGTTCCATTTCTAACAACTTCATCAGCTTTAGAATTTACCGGAACGGACTTGAAGGTATGCGGCGCCTCTTTGACGCATTTCGGACTTGAATGGCTCTCATGATTGTTCTCCTTTCCAACTTCCTCTTGCTTATTGTAGTAAGGCATCCAAAAAATAGGAAATGGGAATTCTGATCTCTGGTTTTCACATTGGTTTTTGTTGTTCATTCCTTTTCCATCATCATAGACCCTTTTATTACTCTCACTTTCCAAGTTCTTGTTTCTTCTTCCATCCCCTTCAAGAACCTTATTTGGCGTGTGATTCATATCAAATGGTAACCATCCATTCCAAATTCTCGGTTCCTGAAAATTCATTGGACTAGAAGCCTTCCTATCATGAGATATCTGATCCTGCTCACCCTTCGCCTCAGCTATGGAACCACTTTTCGCTTCTTTGTTTCTTGTTCTTGTATACTCCGGTGGAATCCAAACAATTGGATATGGATAAGGATAATTCCTTGTCTGAATTGGCGCCAAAGCCTCATCATTATTCACTTTGTTTCCAGCATTATTATCAGGCTCTTCCTCCTCAATCTTCACACTCTGCTCTTCCTTCTGATGGCATGGATGATTTGGACAGCCGCAACAATGATAGTCTCCCGGCATATGCTTCTCATAATCATATCTAGGAAGCTCCATAGTGTAATGTGGTTGTGGTGCATAAGGAACAAAGAATGGTTCCTGATAACCACCAGAATAGTACATTGGTGGAGATGGAAATGGAGCATGATGATGATGATAATGTTGTGGCCTGTAGTTATAGTAGCCATGGAAATTGTTGTTGTGAGCACAGCAAAAATTCGTTGGGTTAGGGTAATGTCCACAACAACCACCATGGCTCCAAGGATGTTCATAGGGAAAAGCTGATTTAGGTGGATTCATATTCATTTGAGGGAGATTAGGCTCAAATCCAGGATAGTAAAAAGGAGGATATGGATTTTGGTTTCTCTGATATGGGTAGGTTGAGTCCATGCTTCTGCATACAGGTATCATGGTTTTGGCAAGGTTAATTGATCCAAAATCCGATATTTCTGCATTTCACAAGAGGATAAGAACAGGATTAACATCAAATTATAATCGTTTCTTTTTTATGGAACAAAACTTATTCATCTTCTGCATACATAGACATAATAATCTACCTTCTCAATGCTACCATTAAAAAACAGCAAAAGCACTATATTCTTATCCTATAAACAATGAAACTTAAAGTTTCTCAATATCATTTTTGTTATAAAACAACTCAACGGTAAGATATATATTCTTAGCTTAAAGAGAACAAGGGGTGATCAAAACACTAATAAATCATAGTTAATTAATTAAACATGGAAGAAAATAAGTTGAGCAAGAATGTGTAACAATATCCAACTGCAACATGAATGATCTCAATGATATTGGTATTATGATTTTTAAAAATGCTATTTATAAATTAAAATCAGTCATTAAAATCAACTACCAATATATTTATATACAAATACAATGTGATTTAATTTATTTTTAATGTGTATTTATATTCTAAAATATATTTTATAACACCTTTTAGTAATTTTTAGTGTACCCATAAAATAGTTGTATAATTTTAGCACTCAGACATAACAACAAATACTTAACAAACATGAAAAAGAGCTGCTTCAGTTCATCATTAACTCTTTCCTATACATTATTAACACTTGTTATTTTCACCATTGATCCCATCAAGAGAGTCACAACAAACAAAGAACATGAATGAATGAATGAATGAAACTGAGTTCTTAAAGAGAATAGGTAAGAATGATAAGAACTTACATTGTTATTATTATTATATCACGATAGAAAGTAAACAACACAACACAAGATATGAAGAAATGCAACAAACTCCAGCCAAACGGTTCCACACGATCCAAATGAAAAGATTTTTCAGTGCAAAATCAAGCCACCAACCCAAAAAAGCAGAGAATTTCTGTAAGTGTTCTTCTCTCTGTGTGTATGATTATCAAAGCTGAAATCTTTTTTTGTTTGTTTATTGTTTGTATCTTAGAATTGAGACCCTTTTTATATTAGAAAAAAATAAACTTAAAAATAGAATAGAAAGAGAGAGAGAAAAAATGAGTTCCAGATGCTTCGCGCGTTTCCGAGTTCATACAACAAAATCTAACGCATGCTCTAGATTTTTCGTGTGGCTGCCACGTGTCAAATTCATAAATATCCACAAAGTCAAGAACCTTCTATGCTATTTTTATTATTTTACATAACTGAATGAACCTTCCTGTACAAATTTTAATTCCAGTAAATATCTAAATTGATTTTTATTATTATAATTTAGTTGTTAACAAGTTTTTATTATTTCGGAAGTTGTTTAGAATGATTCCATTAGTTCAAATTTGTCTTTTTATTTTTAATTAAACTTTTTATTATGATTTTAATGTTAGTGATCATGAATAGTGCTTAAACAGAGATAAAATGATGCAAAACAGCAAATAGAATACCCTGAAGTAAGGATCTTTCTGGCGTTTAAACGCTAGAAAGGGAAGACTATTGGGCGTTTAAACGCCCATGGAGGTAGCAGGCCTG
>NC_029786.2:2464872-2465558 GCF_000816755.2 Arachis ipaensis | reverse complement strand
AGTGTTTAATTTAAAATTTTGTAAACTCTTTTTTTTGGTCGTGAAATTTTGTAGAAATTTTTAAACATTAATTTGAGTGTTTTTTTGGGCTAACCCACACAGAGTTGGGCCTCTAAAGAAGAATTTCCATAACAAAAACAGGTAACTGCTAGAATAGATGGGCTTTAGGCCCATATTTTACCAAAAATTCTGATAGAAAAGAAACAAAAAATGGAGAAGAAGCAAAGGATGATAGTCTAGCTTAGACCATGCACGAGTCCAAAAAAAGAAAGTCCATGCAAATCACATGACCGAAAAAAATGTAACATTTATTTAAATTGGCGTTAGTTCCGGTTTAATATATTTATCAAATTTCATTTATCATAATTATATATATTTAATAAATAAAAATAACAATATATATTAAACGTGTATATTAATACGATAGTAATCAATAACTTTAATAGGAATTGCTTTTAGAATTTCTCAACATGGCAAGTTGCAACAAAATGCCTTCCAAAGTGACAAAAATGCGAACTCTATAGCCACGTGACACATGTCTTATTAAGGTATTTGTCGAATCAAATATGAAATATCATATATATTATCTGTTTCAATTTTTATTTTTTGGTTAAGCATATTAATTATGTGTACATTAACATTATTGCATCTTCATCATTGAGGTCATGAGATAAATATTATACGTT
>NC_029786.2:2463972-2464669 GCF_000816755.2 Arachis ipaensis | reverse complement strand
TTTGAAAATAAAGTGTTTAATTTAAAATTTTGTAAACTCTTTTTTTTGGTCGTGAAATTTTGTAGAAATTTTTAAACATTAATTTGAGTGTTTTTTTGGGCTAACCCACACAGAGTTGGGCCTCTAAAGAAGAATTTCCATAACAAAAACAGGTAACTGCTAGAATAGATGGGCTTTAGGCCCATATTTTACCAAAAATTCTGATAGAAAAGAAACAAAAAATGGAGAAGAAGCAAAGGATGATAGTCTAGCTTAGACCATGCACGAGTCCAAAAAAAGAAAGTCCATGCAAATCACATGACCGAAAAAAATGTAACATTTATTTAAATTGGCGTTAGTTCCGGTTTAATATATTTATCAAATTTCATTTATCATAATTATATATATTTAATAAATAAAAATAACAATATGGATTAAACGTGTATATTAATACGATAGTAATCAATAACTTTAATAGGAATTGCTTTTAGAATTTCTCAACATGGCAAGTTGCAACAAAATGCCTTCCAAAGTGACAAAAATGCGAACTCTATAGCCACGTGACACATGTCTTATTAAGGTATTTGTCGAATCAAATATGAAATATCATATATATTATCTGTTTCAATTTTTATTTTTTGGTTAAGCATATTAATTATGTGTACATTAACATTATTGCATCTTCATCATTGAGGTCATGAGATAAATATTATACGTT
>NC_029786.2:2458921-2463606 GCF_000816755.2 Arachis ipaensis | reverse complement strand
CTATATACTATATAATGATTAATTAATAACAAATTTTTAGTATCTATAATCTACCATGATTGGATAATTAACTGATGACTAATTAATAATGCTTAAAACACAACTAGCTAGAGTAAATTCCACAAATTTAAATCTTTTAAAATAAAAAATTAGTAAAATACTAGTATTTTTACCCGTAATACTATTACGGGAATATAATTTTTTTAAAATTACGTCGATCCTGGTATTATAGATTATGACACAAAAAATTTATAACATTAAACTACTTTTATAAAATAGTCGTAAGAGACAAAAGTCTCCGTCGACTAAGAAGACCAAAGTCTTAAACAAAATTAAATAATAAGTTTTTTAGTTATTATTTTCAAAATAATTAACTTCTCATTTTATTATTTTACTAATTTTTTATTTTAAAAAATCTTGATGCGAATTACAAGAAGCATGCATGGTATGGAGTGATTCATGGAGAAAGCAAATATATATATATATGCGCTTAGATTTGGGGGTGTAATAATGAAATTTCAAAGAAGAAAAGAAAAAACCTATTTTTGGTGTACAAGGGGGAATGTGCAAAATTTATGGGGAATAGTAACTGTTTATTTGCATAGGTAAAAGTTGTGAATAGACAAAATCAAAATCAAAATCAAAATACAAATCCAAAGGAAAAGGCAACGACAAAATAATATGGAAATCAGGGAGACATTGAACCATGAAAACTGCACCAAAAATGGCAAGAGATGTTTCAAGTTTGAAGAGTTGTAAGAATATCTATATATTATTGAAATTCAAAACCTTTTTTAATTAGGTAAAATTCTTTTATTTACCAAACACTCTTTAAAACTTGAAACTAAAGTATATTATTTGAAAATAATCTTTTCCATGTGAATTTTGTTACATTATTACTACTCATTTTAAAAAAAATACAAATTGACTAAGAATCAGTATTTCAATTTTGGTGCACTACTTCATTTAATAGCATTTCATTCGAATTTTTTTATTAAAATCTTTTTTAAATAATACTTTTATGAATTTAAATTTAATTTGATGCACTAACAGTGTAATTAAGTACCACTACATCAATAAAAATAACTACATTTACATTAATCGTATAAATAGTCATTCAAAAAAACAGATATAATTACACATTATATTGTCTGTGTATTAAAATTAAATTTTATTTTTAAATTATCCAAAAATTATTTATTACGATAGAAGAATTCGAAGTATTTTAAAAAAAATTCAGGTATTAATATACTCATAAAATGATCAACTTCCAATAAATCTCTGCTAATAATAATAATATGAATATGATTATATAGATGATGAGATGAAATTATGAGATGCATGTTGAGAATGACATGATTGAGAAGAGAGAGTGGATGGAGTTGCATGGATTGATAGAGGTAACTTGAAGCTGGTAAGGTAAATGATATGAACACATAGCACCATGTAGTCATGATTTGATTTTTGATTTGATTGAAGCAAGTGATGATGAAAACCCACAAAATCTAAAAAACAAAATTCAAGTTATGTGGCCAATCAGAACATGACACGTGTGCATGCAGCGCAGGCATGGGTTTCTACGTACCCTGTTCTCGTTTTATCATGGGACCAATCTAACTAGATGAAAACTCAGGTGCAGTTAACTTTACGTGAAGTTGATAGTTGAGAGTCGTTAAATATTTTAATTTATTTGATTAAATTTTTATTTAACGGCTCTCAACTATAAATTTTACATAAAATTTACTACATTGTATTATAGTGGATTAGTGGTTTTTGGAAAAGTTACAAAGTTAAGTGATCTAAAAAAGAGGGAGAATAGAAACCCTAGGACAAATGGTTTTCCATAGGAGACAATTACTGTTAGCTCTCAGAGCCTCATCACATTAACTAAAAATAATAATTATCATTAAATGTATCATTAGTTTGATTTAATTGAATGGAAAATAAGTTATATCTGACCTCAATTTTTCTCTAAATTTCATTATCATGTTAGTTTCAATAATTTTATGAATGAAATATTATATATACATCAAAAATCAATCACTAAATTAATTATTATATATTTACATATTAAAGTATATTTTTTATTCCTGAAACTTAGTAAAAGTTTTAAAAATATTCTTAAGTTTTATTTTGTTTCAATTTTGTCTCAAAAATTTTCGATTTGCATCAAATATACCCTTGATGGCTAAAGTTTTAAAATATTTAAGACCAATCTAACAATAATTTATGAAAATTATGCTTGATTTGTTTGTGTTGAAATGAAATCATTGTTAAATTGGGTTTAAATTTTTTGAAAAATTAGCCGTTATATTTGATACAAATCGAAAACTTTTAAAACAAAATTGAAACAAAATAAAATGTATAGGTATTTTTAAAACTTTTGTTAAACTTCAAGGACAAAAAATATACTTTACCCATTAAATTATATACACAGTTTAATAAATTTTAAATTTATGTTGTATTTTAATATATATTTTATAATTTATAAAATTTATAAATTTTATTAAATATTTTTGTGTCTAGAATTTAATATAATATATAGACATTCAATTATACAAAAAATAAAAAATTGATTGAATATGAATGGTGATTTGAAGATAGAAATTATTGTGTCTGACGCATCGGCGCAATGGTGGAAACCACCCCACTCTTCCGGCTGACGTGAATGCTTCTGAATTCTGAAATCTGAATTCTGAACCTTCCTTAGTTGCCACTCTGCCACTCCTTCGGTTTCAACAACAATAATAATCAACCTTACCTTTCACCTCGTGTGAAACAAATTAAATTAAATTAAGATGAAAATCCACAAGCAATTAGGTTGCGTTTATTTATAGAAATAAGACACTAAAATATGGATATAGAAACGCAAAATCATGTTTAACAGAAGAGATATGGACAGAGACAGTATGTCTAGAGACACTGAATTAATGTATTTTATGTCTATCCTGATAGGAAGAACACGGAGACACTAACAAGGAACACAACTTATTTTTCATTCTTTTTTTATTATTTTTGTTAATTTTTTATAATTATATTTTTTTATTATTATATTTTTTATCTCAAATTTTTTAATGAAAAAAATGAGATTAAATTAGATTTTCATAATTTGTTTTAGTTTATCAACAAACAGAATACAAGAACACAAAAATTTGTGTTTCTGTCCATCAGTGTCTTGTTCTGTTCTGTTCTCAATGTCTTGTCCTATCCTGTTCTCATAAACAAACGCACCTTATTGTTACGTAAAACTGTTAGTTCCCCTAATATTATTTAAAATTTGTTGAATTTAAATAAAGAAAACCACTACTGCTATTTCAGTTCATAATTTCTTGATAAATAATTAATTATCTCTACTAAAAAAAAGGTTTTATTGCCATTTCAATAATAAATTTAATTGCGTGTATATGTGTTTGATAACTAAAGTTAAAATAAAGCAAAGAGTATATATCAAATTTTAATTAGCTAAAAAGTAGCATGGATGGTTTTTTCTTTTAATTTATTTTAAGCCTTATAAACTCTACAACACATCTGGCAAATTGTGACAGTTATTTAGAGGCGGTTTTGGTTGCATAAGTTAGCGGTTTATTGTTGTAGCAATGAAATAATAATATCTTGATTTAAGTCAAACTAAAGAATAAATTTATATACATGTAGTTAATCAATGTTAATTGCTGATTTATTTAAGCAATTTATTTATAGTTTATAGTTAGTTTTTCAAAGTTAAATCTCACTTCAAATTTAGTTAAAAACTCAAAAACCTAGTGTTTGAAGAACTATACTATATTTGTACTTTTATATTAACCAACTATAGCCTCATGTAGTATATACTAAATAAACAGATTTTAATATTTAGGCCAAATCCTATGGTTTATTTTTATATATAAGCATTGTTCTCTAGAAAGACTACTCTAATTGTTTAAATAATTACATGCAACGGATCCACTAATGTTGAAGTATTAAAAAATAGAAATTGGCAGTCCAATGCACTAAAATATCTTTTAATTTATTCATATCCAGCACCTTATATTATATGTATCTATATATATCAATTCATTAATGTGTCCCTTTCATGATCTTATTTCCAATCAAAACTGAATATTTTCCGATATGCTTTTGATATGAATCCAAATATAGTAGTTAGAAATTCAGGTGCAGTTGACTTCACGTAAAATTGATAACTCAGAGTCGTTAGATGATTTGACTAAATTTTCATCTAACGGCTCGCTCTCAGCTATTAATTTCATGTGAAGTCGACTGCACCTGAATTTTCACTAATATAGTAATATATATTTTTTTAGAAGAAAAAAAAGTATGATTATTTATAAGTCACAATAATAAATAATGGAACTCACACACCAATCCCACAAAGACATTTTGTAACCAAACAAAGATGCATCCAAGAAGTTATAATTTTATAACATCAACCATTTTTGTTGTTGTGCAATCAATCTTGCTCCCACCATGTTCGGTTGGATCATGCTAGCCATGCAATTCAACTCTTTTTTTTATTATTAAAAATAGAAAAAAAAATATAAAATCAACATTAGGTTTGTTTGGTCCATCTACTAAAATCAAAGTATAGAGTATCTCTTACTCTTATACTCTCAACATATAAAGGTGTTTAAAATGTCTTCACAAGTTTAAATTAAAATATCATATTTAATTAAAATTAAAAAAATAATAAT
>NC_029786.2:2457844-2458899 GCF_000816755.2 Arachis ipaensis | reverse complement strand
AGATATTAGATATATATTTTTAAAAAAGACTCTAGAAATTAGATTTTAAGACAATTTTTTACAAATAAAATTATAAAAATGAGATATTTTTATCATTAAAATTTGATCATTTTATGCTAAGAGATCTAGTGAGTAAATTTGTTCCAATTTTTTATTATATCTTCTAAATATTTATCCAAATCTTTCTACAATAAAAATTGAATATAATCAAATACACAAGTTAATTTGTTAATACAAAATTTGTTTATTAAGTATAAAAGAAAAAAAAAATTGTTATTTTTGTCGTAATCTTATGATAAGATCATTTCTTTCAAAAGTTTAAACTTATAAAAAGTGACACATAAATAGTTTTATCTTTAACTCGCCATTTACACAAGAACATCTTTTGAGTTTTCGTAGTCAACTATATATAATGGCACAATATTCGTGTCCACCACAAACTATATTTATAAATTTAATCCTAAAATTTTTGACGAAAATTTAGGTGTAATTAATTTCATGTAAAATTAAAAATTGGGAAATATATATAAAATGATTTAATAAATTTGATTAAATTATTATCGAACGATTCTCAATTATTAACTTCACATGAAATTAATTGCACCTAAATTTTCATATAAAATTTTAAGTCTTCACTATATATACAATAAATGCAAGTGTGATTATTTATTAAATTTATTTTTGTGTTTTTTATTTTCTTAGCACATGGAGTAATTGGTATAAAAGAAGAGGGTTGTAACTCATAACTAATAATAGAAATGCAACAGGATCAGATGAATCTGCAGGCAGAAAACTGGGATGGGGTGGGGGAAGCAAAACCATGTAAACCAAACAATATTTTCTTGCAAAAGCACCATCATCATTTCAATGGATTTGTCCATGGTTTATAATGGCCCACAAAATTCAATAATGTTGATCCTCAAATCTAAAAGCATTTATTTATTCATGCCATCTCTTTATATTATATGTGTTTGGCTGCTGAATTATTATTCATCACTTTGATAATAAATATTCTTTTATAAAGTTATATATATACATGAATTAAACAATTTAGA
>NC_029786.2:2455676-2457791 GCF_000816755.2 Arachis ipaensis | reverse complement strand
AATGAATCATTACATACAACTCTCCTTCTACATTTAATTTTTAAACCTTCAGTTTTATTTATTTATTTATTTTTTAATGAAAACCAATAAAATTGTGATGCACAACTATAAGCTTGCGTTTGTTTTTAAGAATAGGACAGAATAAGATACTGAGAATAGGATAGGATAAGACACTGAGAGATAGAAACACAAAATTTTGTGTTTTTGTATTATGTTTGGTGATAAATTAGAACAAATTATAAACATTTAATTTATTCTTATTTTTTTCATTCAAAAAATTTGAGATGAAAAATATAATAATAAAAAATTAACAAAAATAATAAAAAAAAAATAAAAAATAAGTTGTGTCTCTTGTTAGGGTCTCCATGTCCTTCCTGTCAAGATTGACACAAAATACACTAATTTAGTATCTCTGAACATACTGTTTTTGTTCACGTTTCCTCTATCAAATATGATTTTATGTCTCAGTATTAATGTCTTAATGTCATGTCTCTATAAATAAACGCAGCCAAAACTATTGAATATTAATTGGATACTAAGTATTCTAGTGTTCTAGAGATATGTTGAGTTATAACTAGTTTGTTTACATGTGATTGGTTGTCATTTCGATTTTTTATTTTTAAAGTAGTGTACGTATTTGTAAAAAGTATTTCGACATTCCAGTTAGTATGTATTTTGTTGATATATTTGGACTTAAAAAATTTAACTTTATTTTCTTTCTTGTCTTTTATAATAACGCTATTTCATTATGTTTTCACCTATTTAGTTTTTAATTGTACAACTTAAATTTATCAATAATTGATTGATTTATATATTATAACCGAATTATAACAATAAAATCAACTAGTAATACTTTATGCCTTAGATGTTAGGCTGACTACTTGTTGTGGACGGATCATTAAGAAATTTAAGAAATCAAAGATATAAATAATGCTTTTGATGAATTATGTTCTTCAATTCTAAAAATTATTTATTTTAGTTGAAATTCAATTGGTGACAGAACTAGAACAATAGAAGAAACTAATATAAATCACAATATTAGTGACATAAACAATATAATAATAATAATAATAAAAATAATAGGGTAAACCACAAAAAATACACTCAAAATATTTATATATTATCAGAAATCAGCTTCACTAACGAATAAACGTGACGCGAATCACGCGACTCACTTGTCTATGTCAGATTCTTACTTGTCATAACAAAAATTCTATTTACCACATTATTGTTTTTCGCTAACGTAAAACACGTCTTATTACAAATGTGTATTTTGTCATATTTTTAAATAATTTAAGTGTATTTTTATTCGTAACAAAATTTAATAGTATTTTTGTCAATAATAAAATAATTTAAGTTTTTTTTTATAATTTATTCAATAATAATAATAGGGGTGGCGGTACTGGTGTGAGAAATTAATCAATTGTAAGCATGAGGTCAGAAAGCAATTAATTAATTTGCTGCAAATACTTGTCCATCCATTTATTGGAACACAGTGGTGAAAATAAAGAGGAACTTACTTTAATCAATTAGTATAATAGTAATAATTATGGAGCCCATACAACAATTAACTATTGTCTTGTCACTTTCAAAAATCATCTAACCAATGCAAAATCCTTTGATGACTTCAATTCATGCACTTTTTGGATTTTGCCAGCCATGCAATGCAGCCTCGTTACTCTAACAACTTCACTCTCACCAATTGAAACTACCTTCGATCAATCCCAACCAAAATTCCTACACTACACATTATATAATAATATAGCCATACAAGAAGAATAATGACGCTAATCTTTTTTTTTTAAAGCTTAAAAGTAAGAGAAATGCTAGGGGTCAGTAATTTTGGTATTTTGTAATTATTAATTAGTCATTAATAATGTTTTTAATGGTGTGAGATTACATCTAATGATAAAAAATCACTCACTTTTATTTTGATGGTTAAGTGCTGACCATAAAACACAAAAATTAATGGCTCTTAGACTTTTTCCTAAAAGTAATTACATATGCAAGGTATGGGCTATCCTTTTTCTCTCGTCTTTTTTAGCTTTCTTAGAGTTTTCTGATTTATTGAAAATTAAAAAACAATATGCAAGCCAATTTTTGTTGTATTTTTTG
>NC_029786.2:2453218-2454310 GCF_000816755.2 Arachis ipaensis | reverse complement strand
TTTCTTGGTTTTTTAAAAAGTTTTTTGTTTATTAAAAATAAAAAATTATTCGTCAAATTAATTATTATATATTTATCTGTGTGTTATCTTATATATTTTTCATATTATAACTTGTATTTTATACGAATAAGTGATTTTTAGTATACACGTATTACATATAACATAATTGATTTAAACTATATCCGTTTTTTATTCTTGGGATTCATGATCATCATATAGAATACATCATTTTCTTTGTTTGACATATTAAAATACTAATAATAAGTTAAGGTTATGTTGTCACTTGAAAAAATTCAGGTAACAATTAATTACAGACTTATAGCAACGGTTTCATGGTCGTCATCTAGATTATTATATGATTTTCTTTTCTTTTATACATTGGATATATATTCTAAGAAAAAGTATATGAAACAAGAGGTGATCAACAAAAAAGTAAACAATTTAATTAATTTATAATTATATTTAATTAATTTTATTTATTTTTAATTTATAATATTTGATATTAATTGCTTCTCACCCCAAATTAAAATTCTAAATGATACGTTGGAGAAATAAGGGCAGGGATCACGGAACTTTCAACAATCCCGATTCTTAGTATATAAAAAAATTTATAAAATATATAAAAGAATATTTATTTATTATAAAAAAGAAACATTCTGATACTTAGTAGAAAAAATATTCTAATACCTAACATAAACATCATCCACGTAAAAATTTTAGATTGACCCAAAATATTTAGTTAGTTTTTAGCTGTTACCCTCTTGCTAGCATTGTTGATATTCTAAACTCTTAACACTCTCTTTCATACCTAAAATTAAACCAGATACGACTTACTACGTGACATGCATTTACATATATAATATAACCTAATATTTTAACAATTTAGAGTGGGTCTACAACATGCCAATGATAGAGTCATATAATAATAATAAATGAAATAAAGTTAACCCATAACAATAAATTTAATTAGCTAGCCATATTATTAATTGTCCACTATATAAATATATAGTATTCAAAATACAATAACACTTGGAGATCAGAGAATATGTGATGCATGTTTTCTTTCTTATATATATATATATACTTTTAGCT
>NC_029786.2:2452230-2452870 GCF_000816755.2 Arachis ipaensis | reverse complement strand
TGAATATATATGACATTAAATAAATAAATTTCAAGAAAATAAACAATTAGTTATTAAAATAACATATATATAGAAATGAAGATATATGAATGTATATATAATTATATAATATATAGTAGCCCCACATACATCATGCCCCCCTTGAAATTTGTCACAATGCACTGAGAAGTTGGTATATAAATGGTAGCCAAAAGTGTCTCTAAAAAAGGGCCCATAAAAGAAAATGCAGTACATGTTCTAAAGAATCATGTGGATTGCGATATGTGGAGCAAGTTCATTAGTCCCCACAGTTACACTAACTGCCATTGGACCTAGCCTTTCATGATATGTATCCCCCAACCAACCCTAGCCATATCATCAAATTTAATATATCTCCCAATTTAATTAAAATAAAGTTATTGCGATGATAACTAAGTTGGATTGGTTTAGTGTGGTTAATTTATTAGTCTATTTAGATAAGTGTCGGAAATTTAAATTTCGTCTTATGTATGTATATGCAGCAATTTATTAACGAGCGACAAATTCTTCAATAAAATTCTGATCTACGACTGATTAGTCATTAACCTACTAAGTCGGGAGATATCGTAAAAAACCAAAAAAAGTTATTGTGATGAGAAACATTTTTCGTTAGTTGAAGTTA
>NC_029786.2:2449594-2450464 GCF_000816755.2 Arachis ipaensis | reverse complement strand
TTTTTTTATCAAATAAATATTTATGACAATTTTGCAATTTTGATTGTTTAAAGGGAATTGTAACCATTTATGATTTTAGTTCTTATTATGTTCTAGAGCTCTAAATTAAACTTCTCTGCTTGTCTTTTAACTATTTATTATCAACAAATCTTTGAAGTTAGATTCCTTTTACCTTTTACNCTATTTTTTTTATCAAATAAATATTTATGAAATTTACACAATTTTGATTGTTTAAAGGGAATTGTAACCATTTATGATTTTAGTTCTTATTATGTTCTAGAGCTCTAAATTAAACTTCTCTGCTTGTCTTTTAACTATTTATTATCAACAAATCTTTGAAGTTAGATTAGATTTTGCCTTTTACCTCCTCCTATGTGTGCTGTTGACTTTTAAAAATAAATGTAAAATATTTGACCTTGATCATGCTCGATAAATATATTTATTTTAGAAAATTCTTTAATGATAACATCTTACAAAATTATTCTATTAATAAGATGTTTAAAAATCATAAAAATATGTTTTTTTTTTTCATTTGATATTTATTTTTCATAATATGTCGAGTTTAATTGGTTTTACAATATAAAACAAATAGTAATGGTTTAATTACTCTATTGATCTCTATAATTTCATCAAATTTTCAATCAAGTCCATATATATTTTTTCAATTAAATCTTATTTTTAATTTTGTAATTAAGTCATTTTCTATCAAAATGTTAAAATTAACGAAATATTTCTCTCAAAAAATATGTGACCAAAGATCTAATTAGGTCTTTAATTATGTATATCTTCAATTTACGAAAAAATATTCAATTAATTCTAATATTTTTTATACTAAAAATGACTTAATTACAAAATTAAAAATAGTATGTA
>NC_029786.2:2440705-2448891 GCF_000816755.2 Arachis ipaensis | reverse complement strand
CCCCATTAATTAGTTTTTAATATTGATATTATTTTTTTATTATGTATACTTTTTTGGCTTGCCCCTAATATTTTTCAGATGGAAAAATCTAGGAACCAACAATTTTGTTAAATTTTGGTCAGCATGTAATCAGCAAAAAAAGTGAGTCATTGGATGAAATCTCACACTAATTTCATACCATTAAAATTATCATTAATAGTTATTTAATGACTATAAATCACAAAAGTTACTAACCCCTGGCATTCCTCTTTAATTTTCAGATGGTCATGAGTGAATTCTAAGCTAAGGCTTGGTTTCTATAAAATAAAGGAGAATAATATCCATCATAAGTATTAACTCTGCATGAATCCATGTTGTGATGGCAGCATTATTATAAGCTAAGGGTTACCCTTTAAGCTATATAGAACAGTATTATTGAACTGTCTCTCTCTCTTTTTTTTTTCTTCTGACTTTTCACTTCCACTAACACCATTTTTCAATAAGATGCATTTTAGCTTTTTTGTGGAAAAAAAATATTTAAAAATAATAAAGTCAACTTAGTAAATCAAGTTTTCATGATAATAAAAATCCCCAAGCAAGATTCCTATGCTCTTGTATGTTCTTTCACTTCGATTTGTTGCATCGCATGTCACCTTTTGCAGAAACCAATGTTATTAGTTTCCAGGATGCAAAGCAGTTAAAGAAAAGAAGATTTAATAAGGCTGGTGAGAATTTTAGAAGAAATGATGAGAACAATGTTACGAAAAAATAAAATTAAAAAAATTGTTTTTAAGTCTATATAGATTTAATCTATGAAGCACGAACACTTCGCTTAGTTATCGTATCCGCGTGTCGTACACATTTCGGACACGACACTCGTCTGACACGCGTCTGCTGTGTCCAACCGTGTTTTATAAAAAATAAAAAATTCTTCTTCGGACACGCCTGGACACACCTAAATACCATCACGTATCCGCGTGTCCAGTCTTATTCTTAACATATATTCTTAAAATAAATTTAGATATAATATATATTATTATTTATTAAAACAAAAAATATTTTAAATACTTGATATAATTAAAATAAGACATTAAAAATAATTAAAAATTTTAATTTATATTTTAATATCAATAAAATATCAAAATATCATTATAATTTATCTAAAAATACTTTATAATTTATATATATACGTGTCCCCGTGTCATGTAAGATTTTAAAATTCATGTGTCGGCGTGTCTCGTGTCGTGTCGTGTCCCGTATCCGTGTCAGTGTCCGTGCATCATAGAATTTAATTGTTGCCCTAAAATAAATTTTGTTGGTAAATATATTAAATATTTGGATCCCGCTAGAGAGACAATAGACTATTTGTACAATGTATACAATGGGCTATTAAGTTACAAAATGAACATCTCTCATACTATCTAGAATATTAAATATAATTTTACAGCTATTTATTATGATCATTCTTTCTACTTTGCATGCTACTAGTTATACACGTAGCGTTTAGTTAAATATGTATTTTAAGTGACAATTGAGGGAGTAAAGTGTGATCTCTCATTATTAATTTTATAAGTGGAATAAAAAATAAATATGAGAAAAAAAATAATAAAGAGTTAATATAATTAATGAAATTTTAAAGTTTTTTTTAATAAATATAAAAATATTAAAAATTAAAATTGTTTATATTTTTAATAAACAATTTTAATTTAAAACTTCAATATGTGCCTCTAAATAAAGAGCAAATTAGCTGAATCCTTACACATATATCATATATTGTACAATTGTTAGAATGATTAATGGCTTAATTAGTTTTTCTAGAATAATGTGCAACATCCAAGATTCTATTTGGCATAATATTGTAAAAGTTTTTTTAATCGATTTTTGCTAATACCATCAAAAATACAAAACTGGAAAAAATTTCATAGAAAAGATAAAATTTTAATGTTTCTGTAATAAATAATGTTAAATTCATTTTTATTTTATATTTTTGTATTCTCAACTAAGTGTCCTTAAGAGCACAGAATTATAGTAAATAAAATATAAATTTAGTTAATATATATTTTTAAAACACATGATAAAATTACAAATTAAAAAAGTCTTTATAAAAAAGATACAAAATTTAAATTTTTATACATTTATTAAAATAAAATATTTAAAATTTTTTATTATTAACAATCTTAACTTGTATTAGGATACAGAAAAGCTAAATCCTACAAATATTAATTACTAAAAGAAATAGAATGATTTGGTTATTATTTATGTTTTGGATGATTAAAGTTGAACTTTTTATTTTTAATATGATAAAAGGAATGGTATATACCTGAATTGTGGGGGTGTATGGTGATTCACTGGCGTATGATGGTTGTCCAAGAGAAATCGGACCGTCCGATTAGAGGTACTGAAAATCCTGGGTCCGATTTGTGTACTGGCAGAAAACATTGGGTCCGATTTGTGTACTGGCAGAAAATCCTGGATTCGATTTCAGAAAATCTTGAGTCCGATTTCAGAAAACCTTGGGTCCGATTTATACCTCTCTCTGTGTGTAATGAAATCGGACCCTCCGATTTGTGTACTTTTCACAATTTTAAAAAAATACCAAAAATTACAATATTAAGATATATCACCACTCCTACTTCTATAACAAAAAAAATTAGCCGATTAAAGTTAGGTTGAAGTCTCATCAAACAAATAGACTGAAACAGCATATGATACATGGGTTTTGGCCTCCAAACAAATTGTATTTGTCAACACACATAACAAGACAAAATCAATGACAAGTTGAATACCACAAATAAATAATCAATAACAAGGTTGAAAAGTGGATGAATGATGATATAATGGAGGGAGAGGTAGCAAAATTTTCAATAAACTATTTAGAAGTGACTAGTGCGCAAGGTGGCTGGAAAAAGATAGAGCCTTGTGATATGCATGGATTTATGTATATATATAGTGGTCTTGCCACTACAAACACTTCACTTAGCTTTTTTTTTCCTCACCATTCCATGCTTTAACTGTGCATATCCACACATGCTACCCCTTTCCTTGTGCCTAAGAGTCACTACTATGCATAAATATAACTTAGTTTCCTTTTAATAAGGGAAAGTATTTTTTTTTATCTTTATTGTTTGTATATATTTTAATTTTATTAGTTTATATTTTTAGAATATTTTAATTTAATATATTTTAATTTTATTTATTTAATTACTAGATTGGGCCTTACGTTTATGGGCTTTAGGGTTTTTATTTGTTTTAATCTAATAAGAGGTTATAAATACCTCCTTAGCTATTGTAGTCGTAGCATAGAATTTTTAGAGGTTTGAAAATTCCTTTTTGATTTTGTGATGAAACCATGATGTGGACAATTGAGGTTGAGGAGTCACTCTCTTGTTACATCGGGGAATTGAGTAGAAGGTTGAGGAGTCCCTTCAATTCAATTCCCCAACTATGACGTTGGCAAGTTAGGTTGATGAGTTCTTTTTAGAATGCGTCAAAAAATTGGGTAGAAAGTAGAATGATTCTCTATTTAATTTCAATCTATTTTTTTATTTCTATTTTAATTTTAATGTATCTTTTCATTCAGTTTAAATCTTTATCTTCTTGTTTATTTCTTATTTCTTTATCAACATGTTAGAGATAAAATTGAATTAAATTAAATTAAACACTAAGAATATTTAAAAAAAATCATAAATATTAGGATAAAAAGCATCCTTTATCTTTTAAAATTTTATTTGTCTCTATAATATAAATACAGATATTTAGACTTTCAATATCTTACCTTTATTGTTATTATTATTATACCTATTTTTTGAAGAGACAAATAATATTTGGTTATTAAATATAATAAATTTTGCACTGTTATGATTTAATAGTAATATAACTTTCAAATGGTACCTTAGAATTATGTTATTTGTATTGAATAATTTTCATTTCAAAACATAACTTTAAAAAAAAAATATTTGTATGTGTCTTGGTTAATAAATAAATTTTGTACTATTGTATATGTTTTAATAGTAACTTTCAAATAGTACCTAAGAATTATACTATTTGTATCGAATAATAAATTCGACTCAACTTTTATGAAAAATAATGTACAATACAAGAGTAATTGACTCATTTCTCTATGTATAAGGGGGTGGGATTTGGCTTTGTGTGTCTTGCATTTGATTCTTGACATGGCTTAATTTGGAGTCATCTTCTTCTTTGTAATAACTTTTCATCTTTTTTAATTTAATCACATTTTTCTCCTTTTCTTCTCTTTTTTTGGCCTAGGGCAAAAAAGGTTCACAAGTTGCTCCATGATGCACTCTAATGGTAAATACTAAATATAGTTTTGTTTGTTGCCAATCCAATTTGTTTGAGTTTGAAGCTATATTAATTACTATTTTAAAAAGTTGAACAATAATTTAAAAAATTGAGAAAATAATTCTTGATTTTTTTATCTCGAAAACAAATAAGTTTTCGACTAATTGAAAATACAAAAGCGTCCATCACTTTTTAAGAAGTGAGACATCTAAGTTCCTCCGTAAGATCTATTTGTCCTTATATATTTTAGATGGAGGGACTTAAATATTTCATATTTTAAGGTGTGAAAAACGTTTTTGTATTTTCAATTAGTCAGAGATTTATGTGTCATCAAATTAAAAAATTAAAAATTTATGTATCTTTTTCTTTTAAAAAATTTATACACTCTAGGCATTGTTTATATAAAGCATAGGATCCTCTATATATATAACAAACAAGCTTGCTATATTTTCTTAATTTTATTCCTTCAAGGCTCATATGTTTTTCTCTAAGACGATGGCATAATTATGATCCAAGGCTAATTAAAACGAATATGAATATATATGTATATATTTTTTAAAAGTATTTAATCCAAGTTAATTCCGTGGATTAAATGGAAGATTGGAAGTGAGCCCAATAACAGCATAAGAATCACCCTTGCCACAAGTTTAAGGCGAAAAAAGAAAAAGGAATTGAACATCACTACTTTATTTTAAGCTTTATTAGCATATAGTTGATAGAAAACTTGAAACGGGGTTCAGGAATAGCTTAGTAAATGGATATAAATACTTGAATTTTTTTTCCCTTTAGTTTTTAAACACACTCTCTCTCTCTCTCTCTCTTAACTCGACGAGTCAAATTAGTTCAACTATATATGTGGATTTGTTAATTTACACAAGTTCATAAGTAGGTTAGTAATATTTACATACATTTTAATCTGGACATAAAACTCTCACTCTTTCTCTATATTAAATTATCCACTAAAACAAACTTTTAAAATTGAACCCAAATTGTTATGATGATGATGTATATATAATGAGAAATAAACAACTTAGAATAATTAAGTGAATACCTTACTTATTCACTTGAATATATGTCGGAAAAATGAAATTTTATTTTATATATAAAATAATTTATTAGTTGAACGAGAGATGAATTAGACAATTAGTTAAAATTTAAAGTTTAATAATTTAGTTTTTTTTTTGTTTTTGTTATATAAGAAGTGACACATACTTAAAATCTCTATGGTAGTATTTGATATGGAGTATTGAATTGAGAGTGGAAATTGGGATATTGTGTTTGATAGTTAGAGACGGTAACTAAAATTTTAGTCCCTTAAATATTTCTAAAAAAATGAGGATACATAAAACTGAAATTTTAGAAGTAGAGATGGAAACTGAAATTTTAATAATTTTTTTTCTTCAAATGTCCTCATTCAAAATTTTATATTTCAAATCTACCCTTCACAATCCTTTCACTACTAAGCCTTCACTTCTTACCCCAATCCCACCCCACTTCTCATCCCATCCCACCTCACACCTCTGCCATTACAAAATTTTACCACCACCAACAACAATAATATCAAAAAACAACAACAATTTCATCAATATATATTAAAATCAGATTCAACAATCTCATAATATAAGAGAATTTCAAAATCAAAATAGAAAAAAAAAGAATAATGAAAGAGATTGAGGCGACACAAAACTGGAACTGAGGCAGAACGGCAAGCACAGCAGAAAATAGAGGTAGTACGACAAATCTAAATACAGCAGCACAGACCAAACAGAAGCGGGTTGTGCTGTGGGTGGCGGGTTTGACAGAGGTTGCACAGACTGGGAGATTGGAAGGCATGCACAGTTCGAGACTTCGAGCAAAGAAAAAAGGAGAAAGGAAGTTGATCGGACTCATTACTATTTACTGGGAGAGGGTTAGGGTTTTATAGTAGAAATACTTTAATAACTTTAAATATTTTAGTTTCTACTTTTATCTTAAACTAAATAAGATAATGAGATATAATTCGATCTTGTATACTTTATACCATATACAATATAGAAATTTATTTTAATTTTTGTCTTTCAATCTCTATCTGTCTTAAATGCAGTCTATAAGGATGCGTTTATTTCTAAAAACAAGACAAGACAAGACACTGAGAACAAGACATAAGGCAGCGTTTGGTTTATGTCTTTTTTAAGACAGAAACACAGAGACATAGACATTAAAGACATGGACAGAAATTATTAATGTCTATATACTGTATTTAGTAAACATTGAATAAGATACAATAAAATTTAAAAAAGTCAATATTATCCTTATAAAAAAAAAAAACCACCATTGCTACCATTATCATCCACCATCTCTACCACTACAGATTCATTATCACACACGATTCACCACAAATCAATCAGCAAATATTTTACAAGAATCAACAAGAATTTTTAATTTTCAAAAGAAAAACAAAAAGGGGAAAAGAAGGTAACTGAAGAGAAAACTGTAAAAGGAGAAGAACCAAGGTAGAGAAAGAGGCTGCAATGACAAACTTAAAGAGGAAGAGGGAGAGGTGGCAGTGGACATCGCGAATAGGGAGAAGAGGCGACAGCCGCAAATCTGGACGAAGGAGGAGATGTAGCGCTGGCGGCGAATCTGGACGACGAGATGCGGCGGCGGAAGGAAGGAGGAGGGGGAAAGGAGAATGGTCAGTCATCGGTGGATAGAGACGAAGAGGGAGAGAAAAAAGTAGGGTTAATGATAAATATGTTATTTTCAAATTTAATAAGGGATAAAAGAGTAAAAAATTGTGCCTAATTGATTGGATCTCAATATTTTGGAAGTACATTGAATACATGTATTTTGTGTATATTTGTGTACTAATATGTCTATCAAAGATTTGTGTCTTGACAAATAAATACAGAACATGTTTTAGTGTGTCCATATCTTTGTGTCTCTGTCTTTGAAACCAAACGCTGCCTAAAAAACAGAGACACAAAATTTTGTATTATTATATTTTGTTTAGTGATAAATTAAAATAAATTATAAAAATCTAATTTATTTTTATTTTTTTCTATTCAAAAAATTTGAGACGAAAAATATAATAATAAAAAATATAATTATGAAAAATTAACAAGAATAATAAAAAAATAAAAAATAAATTATATTTTTTATTAATATTTTTTTATTTTTTTTGTTAAAATAAATATAAAATACACTAATTTAATATCTCTGAATATAATATTTTTGTTTATAAATGCAGTCGAAGAGAAGAGGGACAAATGTCATCTGAACTACTTTTCATGGACAATGCAATAATTTAGATTAAAAAAGAAAAAATATATTTAAAGTTTAAACTATTTTATGACACGCGCTTATCTAATAGAATTATAGAAAGCAGCATTCTCCATCTATCCCAATGCCAAAGCCGCACTTCATTCCCTGTCGTTTTTGTCGTTTCAACAACAAAATAATTAATAATACGTTAATTAATGGAAACACATTATTAATTAATTAAAATATCACATAAAACAACATCAACATCAACAATCTAACAATAATAATTCTAACAGTATCAAACCAGTAATATAATAGTGCTTATTAATTAGTAAAATAATATCCCCATAAAACAACATCAAAATCAACCATAATAATACTAATAGTATAAAAAAATGATTATATAATAGTACTACTTAGAAGGAAAAAAAATCTAGCAATAAATGACTAATCCACCATAATATGACAAACTATCAAGTATCAAATGTTAATAATGTTTAATCAATAGTAATAATAACAATACCAATATATTAATAAAGAGAATTCAAAGAAATGATTGCGCTTTGATGTCTAATTTTTAATTCTAAAACTACCCTAAATTTGCAAAATTAGCTTTTTGCTCAATTTTTATTTTTTATTTTTGTAACTTTATAGATTTGATG
>NC_029786.2:2440137-2440671 GCF_000816755.2 Arachis ipaensis | reverse complement strand
TATTCATAATAGTGATAAATAATAATAACAAGCATATAAAGATCATATTTTAGTATTTTACACTCTCAAGAAAAAAATAAGAAGATTCATCCATTCATATCATATTAATTAAATGATAGTTACATTTATTATTTTTTTTATTGGATAAAATTTTAGTGATAGAAATAAGATATTAATAATAAAAAAATATGAACTATTAACCCTTAAGAGAACTTGAATTTTGTTTATTAAGTATAATAAGTACAAAGATACAATATTATTTTAATCTCTAACAATTTAACTAAATTTTGTTAGTAATATTTGAAAATTAAAACATCTTATTTCGTTATATTTTAGTTTTCTACCTTGAGTTAGTATTTTTTTTTCTTTTAAATTTTTCTAGTTTTTTCTAGTACATTCTTCTAAGTAGTGACAACAATCACAAATTCACAATTATGATAGACTTGATGGTGGATTGGTGGTTTAATGATTTAGCAATGAAAGTAACAAAAAAAATAGAAAAAAATAATAACAGGCAAAGTGATTATCTTCATT
>NC_029786.2:2430072-2440112 GCF_000816755.2 Arachis ipaensis | reverse complement strand
ATTACCTACTATATTGTATACGAAGAATTTTAAGTGCATCGAAAATACTGGTGTTCTAATTATTTTAACTGTTGATGTAAATTATAAAATATATATAATATATATTAATTGAAATTAACGATTAAACTAAAACACTACCCTGGTATTCTAAGTATACTTGAAATTTTTTTCTATTGTATATAGCATTACTCATTTATTAATGATTAATCCAAAATTTTATTTACTTATTACAAATAATAATAAAATAATATATATAAAAAAAAAGAAAAAGAAAAACAAAACAAACGCTTCTCCTTTTGGCTTTCCCTCTTTTCTCTCTATATTGAGAGAGTGTGTGTGTGTGTTCTCAAACAAATCTAGAGCAACCCATTTTGTTGCTCTTCCATTTTCCCATTCCTTTCTCCATTCAATGGTTTTTGTTTAGTTTTCTTCTTCAATCTCTCTTTCTCTCTCTCTCAATTCCCTATTTTTTTTTTTCACTAACAAACTCTTTTTTTTTCATTTCCCCTTTTTCCATTCCTTATTTCCTTCTTCTCTCTCTTGGTTTTTTCTGCACAATCCGCAAAACCAGCTGAATCAGCTAACACTGGTTCAAGAGCCTCAGGAAGAAAAGGTAGATTCATCTCTCTCTCGCTATCTCTCTCAAATGAGACTTCATCTTTTGAATTCCCAAAAATGTTAGCTTTTTTTCTTATTTGATTTTCCCCAATTTTTTTTATATTTTTGTAAAAAGCTTTCATTTTGTGTGTGTTTTCTGTGTTCATTGATCTGTATATGTTTTCTGGAGTTTGTTGTTTGATGGTTTTTGTTTCTTCTGATGATTAGTCTCCTCAGGATCGTGTTTGTTTTAATGGGTTGTTTAACTGTTTGATATATTTTTTTTCTCTTGCTACTGTTTTTGTTCTTTGAATCATGGCGAAACTTATTTAGGGTTTGAAACTGAAGGTTATTGTTTGCCTCAAATGCTGTTTCTTATACAGAACTAAGAAAACAAAAAAAGATGTTTTTGTTTTCTTTTTTTCCTTAAAATGTTGGATTTTCAGCACCATTTTCTCTCAAGGAATCAGCTACTTGCAATGCTCTTTCTCTTTGTTAGGCATTTAGAGTTTAGTTTTTTATTTTTTCACCTTTTTTTGTTCAAATGTAATTTTGTTACTTTCTTCTGTTTGATAAAAGTCCCCTATGGTTTATTCTTTCTTAGTTCTATTTTATGATCAAATTTCTAAGCTAAATCAAAGCATGTAGATTTTGTTTGTTCCTTTGGTGTTGGTTATTTCTGTGGTTAGCTGAGAATGATTTTGTATATCATATCAAAATTTGTGGGAAATATCACCTTTTTGCTAAGTTGTTTCATATGGTTTTTGTTTTTCAACCATTTAGTATATGCAACAAGAATTTTGTGGTTGATACTAATATGCTGTGCAACATACTGCTAATGCTTGTTTCTAAACATCAAATAATTTTATATTTTTCGTTTGGCTAGTTGATGAATCTGAGAATTTCAATTGTTGCAACTTTATTGTTGAAAAGAGGAGATTTTTCTATACATGTCTTGTTTTTTTGGTAAAATCTGAAGTTTATGCCTTTATTGTCTTTTATCTGATTCATGAAGTTTTTTGTTCTGTTTTTTGTGCTTCTGATCATGGGGTTTGAATCTGGTATAACTAGAACTACTTTTCATGGATTTGTTTATTATCTTGTGTTATGATGCTTAATTGACTAAGACCTGTTAAATATAATCATTTTTAGGCCTTTACTCGCAATTATGGCGGGAGAAACATCATGGGTCAGTCACTTCTACGATGACTCGCGAAGGGAGATTAAGGACTGGGATTCATTTTCAGAAGTTGGCGAGGAAGGTGACAAAGAAGTAGCAGCTGTTTCTGTGGACAGTATTTTGCCGGACGAATTGGTGGAACGGATCTTAGCCTATCTGCCGGTTGCTAGCATTTTCAGAGCTGGTTCTGTGTGCAAAAGATGGTATGAGATCGTCACTTCCGGAAGGTTTTTATGGAACCTGTCCCATGTGCTACCACAGAAACCTTGGTACTTCATGTTCACTAATTCTGATGAACCAACTGGTTATGCTTATGATCCCATCCTTCGGAAATGGTACAACATTGAACTACCCTGCATCGACAATTCTAACTGGTTCATTGCTTCGTCGCATGGTTTAGTTTGCTTCATGGACAATGGAAGCAGAAGCGAATTGTGCATGTGTAACCCCATTACTAAAAGATGCAGGAAGCTCCAGGAGCCTTCGGGTTTTCCCTTTTCTGATTACAGTGCATTAGCAATGTCTGTCAACCGGGAATCCCACAAATATACCGTAGCAATCGTAAAATCTAGGCAAGTCCCGGATAACTTTTTCATGTGGGATATCTCGATTCATTTATACAATTCAGAGAATGCGACCTGGGCAACGGCTTTAACTGAGATTTTGCTGGGGTGGAGAGGTGGCGATGAGAGTGTGATATGCAATGGCGTGCTTTACTTTTTAGTTTACTCAACTGGGGGTGGCATACCGGACAGTCGTCATGCTCTTATCTCATATAACATCTCCAACCGATCTTCGCAAGGCAGCTTGAGAAGGAACTTCATTCCGGTTCCTTGCTCTCTAACATGCGGCCGTCTGATGAATCTGAAGGAGAAGCTTGTAATGGTGGGAGGGATCGGTAAGCAAGATCGCCCCGACATCATTAAAGGAATTGGAATCTGGGTTCTAAATGATCAGAAGTGGGAAGAGATTGTTCGAATGCCCCACAAATACTTCCAAGGCTTCGGCGAGTTGGATGATGTTTTCGCGAGCAGTGGAACAGACGATATAATCTACATTCAAAGTTATGGATCTCCAGCACTTCTGACATACGACATGAACATCAAACAATGGAAATGGTCACAGAAATGCCCTGTTTTGAAGAGGTTCCCGCTGCAGCTCTTCACTGGTTTTTGCTTTGAGCCTAGGCTTGAAATTTCTCCATAGCTTTCTCTGATTCTCTCCAATACAACAATCACAAGCTGCTGTTGACTCTCTGTGTCTATGATTTTCTGCCATTTTTACTCTTAATATGATTTCTGTGTTCTTAACAATCCATACACAGTGTACTTGCTGATCAAGTTGGTTATTCAGGATATTGGAATATTATTACAGCATCTTAAAAATACAAGAGATTTCTTACACCATTTTAGTTCTCTCTGTTTATGCACTTTCCTCTAACAAGAATATCACTTCTTCACTGGAAGATGGCTCTTATTTTCTTTGATTAAGGCTAAAACTAAAACTAAAAACTACACCAAAATATAGTGTCCTTTAGAACCTAACACTGTCTGTCTTGCACTGCTTCAAGAATTTGTAATTAGATTCAAGCATCTTTATCACTTTCCACAACTAATTGGAGTCTTATATGTAGAAAATTAAGTGCTAAGGTAAAATATATCCTTGAGCAAAATAAAATTGTTCCTCAAAATTTAAATATAACATTTGTATTTTACTATTTGAAAAGAACTAATATATTTATAATTTTTAGTAGTGAGAGATAAATTTGTAGGCTCAAAAATTTAAATATGGATTTGGGCTCACAAGGTGTATTATACGAATATAGGTCACATTTTTTTTAGGTTGTGAAAAGCGTCGCAATTTTATCTAATACGAGAATCATTTCGTAGATTGCGAAAAATAACTGTTTTTTTGTGATTCATAAAAAAACAACTCATATTTTTGTATGTCACTTTAGTCACTTATTTTGGTAAATTACATCATCTAAAAAATTGTTCAAAAATTAATATTTAAAATTTGTAATTTATTTTTGTTAAAATCTAGAAAGTTAGATGTGGGGTTTACTCTAAATTTGTAGAGGGACATAAGTCATAACTTTGTTGTCCGTACGGTCCTTTAATGATATATTGAATGGACTTTAAGGAAGCCTTTGTTTTTATATAGTTTCATATAACATGAAATCTCCTTTGATTTATTGAAGAGCCAATGAGCAAGTTAATGCTCACAGTCTAAGATTACACACACACCCACCATTGTTGTGCAATGTGTTAATGAGTGACTGAGTGTGGTGGGTGTGTGTTGTCCGTACAACCCCATTATTTTATTTTATTTTATTTTTTTATTATTTTTTTTTGCCAACTAGAAAGGTGAAAACCTGCTCCTTTGATGACTTATATATGGTTGGTGGAGAAGTGAGGTCCACGCCTGCTCTATATCATAACATATATATTTAGGTGAATTTAGTTTGAAGGGTTTGATTTTGATGTACCGAGACAGTGTAAAGCGTCGTTTTATACTGTCGTGTAATCATATTCGTTTTTTTTAATGATTATTTATGTTGTTAATGTAAAATATAATTATTTTTATTGATGTGAAATTATGTAATTAAATGTATATATAAAATTTTACAGTGATAATATATTAAAATTAAATTATAGTTTTAATTAATTAATTTTGCTTGGTGGTGGAGATGTGACAAATAAAGGGTTATATAAAAGGCTATGAATTCATTTGAAAATGGCCATCACTTCCCAACAATGGTTAGAATATTCAAATGGCTTCTCAAAGGGTATGGGGATTGTGATGGGAGTTGTTGCCGGTTAATGTGATTTATGTGGTTCATTCACAATAGACCAAATGAGTCACATCCCATTAGAATTTGGCAATGACCTAATTTTTTTTGTTTGTCCACACGGTATCTTCTGATCCGATAGGTCAAAGACTAATTCATCGCGAATTTGAGTTTTATTTAAAAGTTTGTCATTAGCTAATAAATTACTGCATGCACAAGACAAAATTTAAACCTTAAACGGCCGAATGAACTGACTATTCGACCAACCCAAATTGACTGGCAATAACCTAATTTAATTAAGTGTTTTATTCACTTTAAAAAAATTATGGTACGTTCATTTTCAATTATCTTTTGTGTATACTAACTACTAAAAATCAGTTACTAATCAATTACTCTGTATAGAAGTATGTATTTGATATTTTGTAATTTTTTTTTAGGGTAAAGTATACTTTTTGTCCCTGAAGTTTGACAAAAGTTTTAAAAATACCCCTAAGTTTTATTTTGTTTCAATTTTGTCCCAAAAATTTTCGATTTGCATCAAATATACCCTTAGCAGCTAATTTTTCAAAAAATTTAAGACCAATTCAACAACAATTTCATAAGAACAACCCTCAACACAAGCAAATTAAGCATTATTTTCATGCATTATTGTTAGATTGGTCTTAAATTTTTTGAAAATTTAGCTATCGGGAGTATATTTGATGCAAATCGAAAATTTTTAGGACAAAATTGAAACAAAATAAAACTTAAAGGTATTTTTAAAACTTTTGTCAAACTTCAGGGACAAAAAATATACTTTACCCTTTTTTTTATATACTATTATGAGAAAATTTGATAACTAGATTATTGTAAATTTAATTATTTTAATTCTACTCTAACATATTTGATTATTCTGATAATTGATTAGTTATTTAGTTAAAGAAATTGTGAAAAAATATGTATAAATAATTATAAATATAAAATAGATAATTTAGTATCTGTTTTTTAGTATATATAAAACTGTTTATTATTTTTTATACATTGAGTTGTTCATAATTACTTTTAAATTTTTTTTTTTAAAAAGTTGTGTTAGTTTGATATACAAAATAAAATGAATACAAACAATGCGTCTCATTTTACTATTTTGTCATGTTGATGGGTATTTATAAACATTTTCAAGTTGATTATATACTTTGGTGCAAATTATTGTATACAGACATGATTAACATAATGTTATAATATAAGTTTGCCCAAAGTAATGTTCATAGTTTCAAATTTGATATATTGATAACACTATTTAAAAATCAACCATATTATATTAACATAAAAAATCAACTATTAAATTAGATATTCGTATAAAATATATATTAAAATATAAAATATTATTAAAAATAATTTAAATAACATATATTTATAAATAAATATATAATGACTAACTTGATAATTAATTTTTTGTATGAACATATTATTTTTTATTCAAAAATAAGAACAGGGTTTAGTAAAATTAAATCTTAAGTTACTATTATTATAGTTGGTTCAATTAAAAAATTAATTATTTTTCTGTCAATTTCAGCCTTTTTTAAAATTACTTTTTATCTCAAATTCTAAATACTAAATATTAAATTCTAGATACTAAATTCTAAATCCTAAATTCAAATTCTAAACTCAAAAAAATAAAGGTTAAAAAAATAATTTTACAATAATAAACAAAAAAATTTGAATAATGTTGGTAAATTAAAAATTGATTTCTGTACTTATTCTATTAAGTGTACTATTATTTAAAATTTAAAGAAGGTTAATGTATATTTTTAAAAATAAAGAAGAGTCAAATAGAATTCTTCAAATATCACTAATGATGGATGTAACACCCTAAATCTTATTATTAATTGTCTTAAAATATCATGTTACTTTTTTATGAAGGGAGTCAGTCCCTTCTAAAGGGAAGAAAACACTTGCTTAATTTGTTCTTCTCAATTGGTAGGTCCTAAGCTTTTTCTTCTTCATGAACGTTTATGGCAATGTTGCTTTGTTTTAGTTTTTGTTGGGTCATATCATTTCTCTGACTTTGCTCCTAAAACATAAAAAGTTAAAATGTGCTTTTAAGTATATGATGGTGAATTAGTACTATTATTTGTGGGGTCAAAAATCAATGCTCTTCTAAAAAAAATAAAAAGTAAAAATAAAAAATTGCAAGATTCAAATCCTCTCCTAAAGGCTAAAGGTAAGAAAAGAATCTCAATTAACCAATATATACGAGTTTAATTTTGACGCACTGACAGTGTAAAATATTTTACGCAATTGTTCAATTACATTCGTTTTTTTGAATGACCATTTGCACAGTCAATGTAAAAGGTAGTTATTTTTGTTGATGTATCGTTACGTAATTGAATGCACGTGTAAAACTACTTTACACTCACTGTATATATTTTCCCATAAAAAGAGAAAAAAAAAAAAAAAACCTAGAGGGCCACCTTCCCCATTATTTATACTATAGTCTATAGATTGTGAAGTGCTGTTTATATAATTGATGACATGCAACTTCAATCATTGCCCTTTAGATTTGGCAAACTTTCATTGACATGAAATTTTGTAACAGCTCACCCTTTCCAATGATGTAATACCTAGTAGATTTGCTACACAAGAATTTCATGTGATGAACCAAGCATTGTCATGTGATGACAATGTTCATCACCTTTTATTATTGTAAAAGTTGCAAAATTTCAACCTCAAACATTGTAACATAACATTAGTTTTATGTAGTATGTTTTTGGTGATGATAGCCTTGTAATGTATTTTCTTTTCAATATTTTGTTATTTAAGATTCATAATTCTAAATTTCTAATGAGAAAAAAAGTCAATGTAATTTGGTTGATATTTGGTTTTAAGATCTGAATAGACGATTTAAAACCCTAAATCGTATGTTATGATAAATTTAGCCTGAAATATTAGAAATCTAGAAGTTAATGTCACTAGTTTAAAACAAAATTTATTTAGTTATATCATTTATTATTATCTAAATCTTAAATTCAAAAAAGTGAACACATTAGTAGAGTGAAAATTTAAAAGGAGTTAAAATGTGCTCACTTTAAAAAAGTAAAATCAAAATAATATTTGAGAGGCACCCAACATGTGAATGCCAAACACTAAAAGGGTCCTTTTCTTGCATCTTTATCTTTCTAATATTGGGCCCTTGTTCTTCTACTTTAATGAATAGGCCATTGCTGGATTTTTATTTTTTTCTTGACCCTTGGATGATTCATTGATTCACTCCACTTTTTCATAAGCTTTATTGGATTAAAAAATAGTGACTTTGATGCATAGCCTAGGTGTTAGACAGTTAGTGCAAACTTTTAAAAGTCATTATTCATCTACCATAAAAAAAAAAGAAACTATTATCCATGATATAGTAATGCATGATTAAACATTAAACAAAAACACTTTTAACATATCAATTTGTTAAAAAAACCCTAAACTTTTTTGGGTTTTTAAGGCCCATAAAGTTAAAGATACTTAACTCCTTATTAAAAAATGACCTATATAAAGCCCATTTATGAGTTGGGCCTTTGGTTCCTCTTGTAATGCCCAATGGGGATACATTAAATTTATAGTTTACTATAATGTAGGGCTTCCTTTTCTATTCATTTATCTATTGGGTTCTCTTTTGAATCAATATTTCTCTGTTGGGTTTGTTAGCATAAACTTGAGTATGTTGACCCATAATTCATTTATATATCTAATCATTTTTTCTCAGTGAAAAAAAAGTCCAATTAGTTATTGTTATATTACGTTGGATATTTACTTGCTGAAAATTTTCAAATGTTACGTGTCAAAGACTTACATGTAGTTGTCTTTAGGTGAAGTTATTAATTAAAAATTATTAAATAATAATTTATTTAAATTTATCAAATTATTTAATAATTTTTAAATATTAATTTCACATAAAGATAAATAAATTTTCACCATGTTTGATCTCTATAAGAGAAGTTGGAAATGACTTAATTATTATTGTGTTTATGTTTTTTGGGAAAAATTTAAAATAGTCGGGAGAACACAAAAATACATAAAAAAAAAACATAAAAATTGTGAATTTGTGTTGGATCAATTTGTACATATGACTTAATTTCAAACACCTTATCGTGTTCCCTATTTCTATGTTTTCTATCCTTTCAAAAAGTAGAAATAGAAAGACCCATAAACTTTTTTTTTAATCAAAGTATTTGTGTCATGTTTAAACTATTAAACACATCCTTTAACAAATTGCATGAAATAGTACATTTTTTATACATATTATTATTGTTATTACAAGTCTTTTATTAATTTTAAATAGAATTAATAGTCAAAAATCAAAATAGTCATTAAAAAAGATTACGCGTACATTAATATGAAAAATACCATACTGAATTAATAAATTGGTTTTCTTGTTAGTTATATAGGTGTCATAAATGGTGTTATCTTCTAATCGAAAAAAAAAAAAGAGACTAATTTAAGATCCTTTTAATATTTTAAAAACAAAAAATGATACATGTGTGATCTTTTAGAAATTATTTTAATTAACTCTTTCATTTGTTTGATCATATGTGTAAGAACTACGAAGGAATCACATGAGCTAACGAGTTATAACTCAAATGACATAGTCTTTTTATCTTCACCTAAAGGTCTCGATTTGAGTCTCACTCCTAACTTAAAAGAAAAAGACAAAAGGACAAATAGGTCCTCGACATTTTTGTTCCTAACTATTGAAAAATACTTTTAAGTCCCTAATCTTGACAAATTTTGAATGGATCAGTTCCTGACAAAGGCATTTGGACAGATCAGTCTCTGACGGAGGCATTTGGATAGAAGAACTTATCCGTCCAAATTTTGTGAAGGTCAAAAATTTAAAAGTATTTTTCAATGGTTAGGGACGAAAATGTTTGCGAGGCAAAATGTTATAGACCTATCTGTCATTTTCTCGAAAAAGAAATCACATTAATTTTGTTAATTGCTAAATAGGTGTGTTGTCATGGTAGCATGACACCAATTCAATTTTTGCCTGTTAAAATGCATACAAAGTGGTTCCTTTCATTATTACCTGTTGCACATACAATTCTTTTAGCTGCTATTTCTCCTTGAATTTCTCTGCTGTTCTGTTCTCCAACACTCCACATTTTGCCAAGAGAGTTGCATGCCAAAAGTTTGATACTACTTTGGACATTTATAAATGGACATTTTTTGGGGGGCAAAAGTTAATACTGCTGCTTTCACTGAATAGCTTTAATTTGCTGTGACTATTTTAATGAATATCCCCTTTTGGAACTTTGATTTGATATATTGTTTGGATTGGATTGGATGATTCAACAATCTAAGTAACATTGATAGTGACTAAATAAGTGTCAAGTACTCACAATAGAAAAAATAATGTTTCTTAGTAGAGGAAAATTTTTAAATGTTCTTAAAATATTAATATTTTAATAATTTTAATAATTAATTTTAATTAATATATATTTATCTATA
>NC_029786.2:2429503-2430022 GCF_000816755.2 Arachis ipaensis | reverse complement strand
TTAAAATTATTGAAATATTGGTGTTTTTATGAACATTTAAAATTATTCTCTTAGTATAACTGCCCAAATAACTAAGGCATCTCATCTATTTTATGACTATGAACATGGTGCTACCAATTAATGTCTACTTTGTTTCTAATGAAATATATAATAATAACACAAATTAAAATGGATAGGATGTATTCCTTATTACTTTATCATAAAATTTTGAGATTTTAAATAAAAGGTTAAATTTGAAAATATAAAAGAAAGATGTATATCCAATTTATGACATTAGACAATCATTACCTATGTTGAATACATAAATGGGCATGTTATCTAAAAGCTACTAAGCAAGGTTAGCTTATGGACCACAATCATCAATTTAATAATGGAATTTCATTCTATCAAAAGTGGTCCAATATAAGATAAGTAATGTGGTCCTCTCCAACTTTACTTGGGGAAGCAAAAGGTTAGTTAGGAAGTAGTATTAAAAGCAATTAGTTAATTATATATTAAAATAATTTTTCATATACCTAG
>NC_029786.2:2428972-2429430 GCF_000816755.2 Arachis ipaensis | reverse complement strand
AATATGTCTATTTTATTCAAATCACATAATTTTTTTTAAATGCATGTTGAGTTGATGGTGATTGGAAGACAGAAAAGAAGCTAAGTTTGTACAAGGTCTATTCTCAAGGACACAAAGCCCCACTTTATGGTAATATTGTGCATGGAATTTGTTAATTTTTTTGTGTGGCATTAAAATTTGGTTTTATATGTATATAACTTGATTAAAATTCTAGGTGATTTTATATATTTTTATTTATTTTTAATATCTTGTGAATATGTGTAAATTTTAAGACACTTTTACCTATATAAACAAATTAAACTTAACATCTTAGTTTAAGCACACTCATAATAAAAGTGAAATACACTTATTTTATTTAAAATAATTCCCTTATTTATATTATAAGTCCTACAAGGTTTTATATAAATGTTCCTAAGTATGACATAGTTATCAATTTATATTTATACAAAAATTATTCA
>NC_029786.2:2427297-2428752 GCF_000816755.2 Arachis ipaensis | reverse complement strand
ATCAAAATTCTAGCCAAATATTGTAATATAGTAAATTGGAGAAATTGTCAAAGGGAATAAATTCCTTGGGATACCATATATAGGGGAATGTGGACCACACTATTGTCCCTTTGTTTATGTCTTCATAAGGATAATGATATGGACCATGTTGCATTACAAAGTTATGTGGTTTAATTTTGTGGACCTTCTTAATTTATATGCCTATACCTTGAGCATTGATAATTGATATAGGACAGCANTAAATATTCCCTGAGTCAAATATCTTAGTGTCATAATTGCATGCATAATAATACATAGTTTTGAACAAATATTCAAAGGCCCTATAGCTAGAACTATATGATTAATATTAGCTTAGGATAGCTTAGCATGAAAGAAAACAAAATGACAAATTAAAAAATTGCATAATAACTTTTGGCTCTTTTCCCTTTTTTTCTTTGGGTTCTTTGTTAGAGACAAACACTAGAAAAGAAAAGTAATTAACAATGTTCATATTAATATTCATAAACAAACAAACCACCAAAAACAAATTAAATAAAATAAGATATAATCATAAACAAAAACAGCTACTAGAATTGATTGGTCATCAATGAGGACTTGCTTTTAAATATGATCTAATAGCTATCCTCTGACATGCATTAATTATGGATTTTATTTTTCTGAGAATAAAATCTATACTAGTTAAAAAGTATCCATCAAATATAATTAATTAGCAGATAATTAAATTGAAGTGTATCATGTTTACTTTGTATTTAGGTAAAAAAAAAAATCTCTTATTTTATTTAGTACATTTTTTAACTACTCTTATTTTTTTAACAATATTTTTAATTCTTAATTCTTATTAATTTTATTCTTAATGTTTGAGGTGACTTTTAATCTTATCTTTATGAATTAACTATATGACTGCTTTTAGTTTTATTATGTTTTGAAATTATCTTTAATTAAAAAATTGTCATTTTTGTCCTAATATTTAGTTTGTTTTTATCTCTGATTAATTATTATTATAGACAAAGCTAATATATAGTAGTAGAATTGAAAAATATTTCATTAGTGTAAAATTGATATAAATTAAATATTAAATATATTTTTAAAATTCTTTAAACATGTTAAAATAAAAAAAAATTACTTCACCAATTCAATTAAAAAAATGAATCAGTCAATCAGATACTAAAATAATAAAGTTTTGAGAAACTAAAAAAAAAAAACCCAAATAAATCCAAAGAGATGATGATAAGGTGTAGGAGGAGACAAAAGTAAAACAAACATAGGATGCTGGCCATGTATGAATGAGTGTGGACCCAACAAAATGAAGTAACCAACTGTTTAGTTGGTTCAGATTTTGGGAACACAACACTCTATCACTGCCTAATATTTGTTATCCTGTAATAATATATTTATAATTTATGAATAAAAAATTTAGATAAAAGTCAAAATAATTTTCAAAAAATTCATGTATAT
>NC_029786.2:2413016-2427272 GCF_000816755.2 Arachis ipaensis | reverse complement strand
AAATTGTTTATCTAGTATAAAAAAATTGTCTAACTTGTAATTATATTTTTAGATATCATTTTGACTATTTATTAAAAAATAATTTAGTTTAATATAATTTAATATAAAATAATTTTACACGGATATTAATTATATAATGTTACAAAAATAAAAATAATTATTTTTTATTATATAAATAGCCATTCAAAGAAAAAAATGCCATATATAGAATGATAAAAAATGTTTTGAAATTTTAATATATTAAAATTAAACTCTAAAAAATATATATAAATTATTATTTCTGTAATGTAGTCAACTGTGAAAGCTGAGGAAACTTGTTCTTTGAGCACTGAACAAACCATGACACTGTCATGTCTGAATGAAAAGAAATGAAAGAAGCAACGTGTAACAACTTCAAAGAGAAAAAAGCAACCAACTTTGAAACTTGAACGTTAAAAAGAGTAGTGAGAGAGAGTGTGTGTTATGGAGAGACAAAGAAGAACAGAAGCAGAAGAAGAAGAAGAAAAAGGTAGTGAGAATAAGAGAGAACAGAAGGTTTCATCATCAGTTTCAATGGTGGAAAAGTTGAGAGAAAATAGAAGTTTTCTGTTAAAGGGTGGTGGTGGAACTTGTTGTACTACACCACCACCTTCATGGAGACTTGAGGAGGAGCTTCCATCATCACAATCTCCATCAAAAAACAATCCAAATGCTAATGCTTTTCATCATCATCTTCAACATTCATCTCTTTCTTCAAGACAACTTTGTGCTAGCCTTTGGAAAATTCAATCCTACAACCAACAACAAACTCAGGTTTCCAGAATGAACAGCCCTGCTTCCATCAGGATCCGCCGCCGCCGCCATCGCCGCCGCCGCAGCCGCATTAGACAGCTGGCTCAGCCTCCAGATACCCCTTTTGACCAGGTTTATCTTTTGGTGTTCCAGTAATTTTAGGGATTAATTTTAGATTTTATGATTGAGATTAACCACTAAAACCACTCCAATACTTGAAATAGTTTCTATCTTTTGTTTAAACTATAGTTGAAAATGATAATGTAAATTGATATTTTGGTGTTCCAGTAGTTTTAGCCGTTGATTATTGTGTACAGAATTTACAATTGAGATCAACGGCTAAAACTATTGGAATACTAAAATATCTTTTGTATAAATTATAGTTGAAAATGATAATGCAAATTGATATTTCCGTGTTCTAGTAATTTTAGCCATTGATCACTATGTATAGTTGTACTATACTATGTTTGCCAACTTCATATGCTTTGTTATATTTTGATTTCAACATGAATCATAGCAAATTAGTATCTATGTTGGATAAAATTACACTTTCACTAGGCTATAAGGTATACTTGTTAGTCATACTTTAAGACAGCATAAATCTCGATTTAATTCTTAAAATCTTGGGAGTCATGGTTGTCTTTTGTTACTCCTATGATACTTTTTCACCTTATCGATTAGCCTATCTGTCTTGTGTCTTTTTGAGTCTAATAAATCAAACACCACTGTCATTCGCTCCTTACCTATTCCCATGTTGACCCTAATTATACTCTAACAAAATGATTTTGAAAATTTCTATTTGATTGTATTTTAGAATTCAAATAATGTTTTTGATTTTATGTAAAATCTCGATTTAGTCATTGTAGAGTGCCATGAATCTTTCTAGCTTTACTTTGTTACACAGAAATGTATATTATGTTCCCCACACTCACCAGATTTTGCTCCCTTTGATATGGTTTTGGTGGTTGTGGTGACCCAACTAACCTTTTTGGTCTATGACATGCACATATATATGCCTTGAACTTTTTTGTTTTTTTGTTTTTTCCCTATAACTTATGAGTTATGATAACTTTCTCCAAATTGTTTTTGTCATATTCATTTTCCTATGCCTTCTTATAAAGGAAAATTTCAGTTTCAGTTTTGAAGTTGGTAACTGGATTTTGTTTGTATATGTCAATTACTAGTAACCAGAGGTCCATAGTTCGAGTTTTCGGTAGGCGATTAAGTGTTTTAGAAGTGGAAAAACAAACAATTTTTAGCACTAGAGGATTCTTAATTATGGTTTAAAGTTTAAAGCATGGTTTTCTTGTCTTCTTAACTGTTTTTTTGTTATCTAAATTGATTTCAACTGTGATGTTGCTTTCAATTTTCTAAATCCATCATTGTTTTGCTTCAATTACTATTTTTCTTAACCTTAACATCAAAAGTATTATCCCTTCATTGTGTTATATATGCAATTTCTAGTGAGGATATGATACAAACTAGTCTAGAATCTTCTTTGGATGGAGAACTATCTCTGCTTTAGCAATATTTATGTGTCTGCGTGTGCGATTAATACGACCGTTTTCCGGTTCCTTATTCGCAGAAATCATCTGTGAAAAGGCATGTTGCATCAACATTTGTTCAGCAGCATAGATCAGTTGAAAGTGATGGATGTGTTGAAATGGAAGTAAGCATATGTTTTCCCCTTTTGAATCTACATAATTTCTCTTTCACATTTTCATTCTTCAATTAAGCATAAAAAATTTCTTAGCAAGATTAAGATATGATGGATTTGGAAGCATTTTAGGCTTCAGAATTCTTGATGATGATGCATTTATTATCTTCAATGATCATTTTCTGTTTTCTTAAAACAGGCAGCACCATATGATCCTTCATTAACTCGCTCGAATTCAACTGATTTCAAAGGTATGATCGGAGAGTCGAGTTACAATGTTACAACATCCAAAGAGTTAGTCAAGATACTGAAGAGAATCTGGAGTTTCGAAGAACAGCACGCATCGAATGTATCAGTCATGAAAGCCTTGAAAACAGAGCTGTATCACTCTGAAGCACTGATGAAGGAGTTACTTCAAGAGAAGAAAATGAATAGGAAGGAAATAGAGGACTTAATGAAGCGAATTAAGGTCGAAAAACTTGTTAGGAAGGACAAGGTACACGAGAGAATCAAAACGGCAGTTAAACCGGTTGAGGAAGAGCTTGACAATGAGAGGAGGTTAAGAAAGCATTCAGAAAGCTTGCATCGCAAGCTAGCTAGGGAGCTTTGTGAAGTGAAGTCTTCGTTCGCCGGTTGTTTGAGAAACCTCGAACGAGAGCGAAAAGCTAGAATACTTTTGGAGAATCTGTGTGATGAGTTTGCCAAAGGAATAAGAGATTATGAACAAGAAGTGTATTCTCTTAGGTGGAATTCTGAGAAGTGTTCTGAGAATGAAAAAGGCCTTGATAGGCTAATACTTCATATTTCGGAAGCTTGGCTCGACGAGCGAATGCAAATGAAGCTATCTGAATCCAGCAATGATCTCATGGAGAGGAATTCAATTGTTGACAAGTTAGGATTCGATATTGAGACGTTTCTTCACGCGAAACGATCCATTGAGTTTAAAAAATTCGGTTACTCCTCCCCCAAGGAACTCAGGGAAATTTACCCTTGTCAGCAACAGTCATTGGATTCCTTTCCACTTAAGGAAGATTCCACTGATACCAAATTTTTCGAGCCGAAAAGCGCGAATGGAAAAGAAGAAGTTGGCAAACTTGGCTCCAAAATGCAGGACAGCAACAAAACAGGGCTACTGATGAATGATGAGGCCATAGATGTTGCACAAGCGAGTGATAATAAACCCTCTTGGACCCTTAAGATGAACTCGAGTCGCCGGTCTTCTAACCCGGCCGGAAACAGTCCATTGTCATCAGAAAATGGTGCTAAGATTCACCCTGATGAGAGTATTTGCAAAGAAGATTCTTGTGCTGCACTCAATGTTGATAACAATCTTGTGGAACTGTTGAAATCGAAATTGATTGTTTCGGATTCCGAGTTGCCGATTAAATTTCCTAAGGGGGTAAAGGAGAACACATTGATAGCAAAACTTCTAGAAGCAAGGTTGGAGAGACAGAAATCTCGCTCAAGATATAGCAGAAGCAGCACTTGTTGATGATCAGATAGTGAAGTTTCTGATGAAAAATATTTGGAATGTAATATAGTTGAAATGGGTTATTAACACTTTGATATTTGATCAAATTTTAGTTATGTAGAGGAATCTAATAATGTTGTTGTCAATGGCATTGTAAGATATATGAAGATCAATGTTGTGTTCATTATCACACTATCTATATGCATACCCTAGTAAGGTAAGAAAATCATACTATATGATATGTGTATTTGTTGTCTGTTATTTACTTAACCAAGAGCTTATTGCACCACAACAGATCAAGGTTATTACTGGCGGTTCTTTTTGGTAATTATGGCGGTTTTGGCACCATTATATCCAAAAACGGCGTTTTTTCAACGTTATTACGATAGTTTTTTGGTAATTACGGCGGTTTTGACCGCCATTATATCCAAAAATAATGAAATTTTAAGTACTATTCTATAAATTACAGCAATTTTTTAAAAACCGTTATAGTTACTATGTTAAAATGACGGTTTTTCAGTTATGATAAAATGGTAGTTTGAAATCGCTGTTTTAACCAGGTTAAAATGATGTTTTGTGTTCTTTAAAATAGTAGTTATAAATCGTCATTTTTATCGGATTAAAATGATATTTTTTATTGTTTAAAATGATAACTTGGATTAAAATATATAAAGCCATATTATTTTTATATATCTTAACATGCACTTTTGTGTAATCAACCTAGATCATTCGAGTGATTAGTTCATTCATTTATTTAATGTTGAAAATTTGAATTTCATTTTGTACATACAGTAATCTATTATCTAATAATAAACTCAGAAATAAAACTCAAACCACTTCAATGTATGATACTAAGTAGTTTTTAAAGAGCCTAAAAATATATTCTAACCCTAGTTGGATGATGTGTATTGTAGGAAGTAATAATTTAATTAATTTTTTTTCAATAAAAACTTTGGTTTGACTATAGTTCAAATTAATTAACTGCAGTGTAGGCCATGCTACCATTTGCAAAATAACGTCCATTTGAAGAAGTGAAGAACCTTATATGAAGACAATCAAACCTGCTAGTGTAATAATATAATTACAAATTTATATGCAACGAACCAAGCTGAAGATTTTGGTAGTTAACCACAAACCACCACTCCAAAGAATTCGGGGTTTTAAATTACGAAAAGAGGCTTCACTTTCTACCAAAATCATGGTTCTATACCATTTAAATTGGTCACGTAAAAATAATAATTAAAAATTATTAAATAATTTAATATATTTAACTATTTTATTTAAATAAAATGTGACAACAATTATATTGATAAACTAACGGAGCTTAGATCCAAAGAAAAAAAAGACTAGGGAGGGATTTGGATCCCTATTTACATCCTGATTAATCACCTTGAAATTGAACTTCTTTTCTTATTTCTTTGTGTGAAAAACTGAAAATGCTATATATAATGATGTATAGTTGTCGCTTTTTGAAGAGAAAAGTATTAAAATTAGTATAAATGATTGTAATGATATATAGTTGGATTTTTGAAGAAAAAAAAAGTAGAATTAGTATAAGTGGGTGATGGTTCTAGTTGAACTTGAGAAGGGGTTTGATTCAAATTGGCTTAAAAATTAAAGTTTTAAATTTTGTTTCAGCAGTAGCTCGAGTTGCAGAAGATTATTTCATTTTATCTCGTATGTAGAATAAGTAAAGAGTAGGGAAGAGAAGATGAAGGCCAGCATGTATCCTGGTTCGGATTCTTTGTGCAATGAATTCTACGTCCAGTTTCCACCACAAACCATAGTGAAATTTTCACTAAAATTCACAGATTACATACATCAATACAATTGAATTTCTTCCTAATTCAACTAGTATCTACCCCTAAACTTTCTACACCAAAACTTAGCTTCCCATAGTGCTGACCCAACTAGGAAGGAGAATCTAAACAATTCAAACCCACCAAGTACTCACCCAACTTGGCAAAGTTGAACTAATCCTAGTTCAACAACTCAATGCATCAGAAATCTGTGGCTATTCTGCATCACTCATGCCTTTTCTCTCTTGGTTTTTCAACCTATCAATATTAGCCTTTTTCAAAACAGAAAATGACACAAGATAGCCATAACAAAAAGATCAGAAATTAAGCTTGAGTAGAAGAAAAAGATTTCAGCTCAATGTTTGAGATAGTGCTCAGAGTGTGTGCTCTCTTTTTCTTGCTTTCAAATGATGGAATGAAGCCTCTTAAATATCTTCAACTTGCCTTCATTTTAGCTTCTTCCTTTTCCTTGTCTTTGTTGCCCGTTGGAGCTGTGACAGCTAGCATGTAGTCCTTCTTCATCATGCTCCACTACCTCTACTGGATGAGGAGCTCGACCACTACTTCTGTTGTCCTTTGTTTTTTTTTCTTCCTTGGCATGCTCTCCTTTTTCATTTTGCTCCATTTTCTAGCTACTATTACTTTTGTGTTTTGCTCACCCACTAACCGAGTGTTGCTCTATTAATATCCTTGGGAGAGTAATGATATCCTTGTGCCCTTCTTGCTTTCATAGAATCACATCTGTTCTTGCAAGATCCAACTGTTCTCTTCTTGCTTTTAGCAAATATATAACCATTTAATTGCTGAACGGTACTATGAGAAGTATTGGGCTTGTTCATTAACTTAAAACACCAAAAAACAAATGAGCTGCCTTCTATTTGTTGTGATGGGCTTAAAGCTTAGAGATGTAATATTTTGATTTGCTGAAGCCTTACTGGAATGGGCTGAAGCAACATTTGATTGGGCTTGTATTATTTAGCACACAATTAAATATATTTGGGCTTTAACCCAATAAATATTTGTCATCATTTATATAACCCAAAATCAACTTAAATTTAACAGTGGAATTAGCCTTATTAATAGAAAAAAAAATTAGGTTTTACTAGAAATAGTATAAATATAGAATTAGCCATTGTAATTAATAAGTTGAATAAATGAATATTGAAGTTTAATTAATTAGTTTTTTCTCCTTTAATTAGTTTCTTAATTTTGGTATTTTTTTTCCCTAACTCTCTTTCACCAGTTCACACATTCATCACATGTCACCAATTCATCTTTTACAAGTCCCATAATATTATGTTAATGTGAATCAAATGTAGTATTTTATTTGTACTGTATTTAAGCTTTTTTTTTAAAGAAAATGAAAGCATATATTAAAAATAATATCACACATCCAATCTTTTTTATTAATCAAATTCAACTAAATTGATCTAATATAACAAAAAACTAGTTATGACTAATATTATTTTAAGTATTATTATTTGACTTGGTTAACTTTAATTCATAAAAAAATTTGAACGTGTAATATTACCTTAACCATTTAAATTTTTTTTTTGTCTATGGTATATTTTAATTCAACAAATTAAAAATTAATTTGTTGTAGATATACATGAGCTTCATTTAAGGATTTGTCACTGATCAATCGTTTGCTGCATGCACAAAATAGGATTTGAACTTCCGACACTTATTTATGTGGACAAATGAATACCACTCAACCAATCTAAATTGATTATATTTTGCTAATTTCCTAACCCAAATTAGTAGTGAAGGATTAGGTTGGAGAAAGGTACCTCAAGCAAATAGAATTTAGTGTTTGTGACTATTAATTAACAAAATTAAAGATTATTATATGCTTTTAACTTTGCAGAGATAAGAATAAACAATGTTTGATATTCTTTAACACGTCATATGAACAATTGAACATAATAACACTCCAAAAACAAAAACATAAATTACTTTGTTCAATTAATAAAACTATCTGTCATGCATGACGTCTATCATATGATAATGATCAACTTGATCTTGCTTTTACCAAAAAGAAAGGAATCGATTAATATAATTAGAGAATATTGTTTAAACTTTCCACTGAAAGATATAATCAAACTTGTAAAAATCATGTTACTAATTAAATGTAAATAATGGTTGCGAATTTTAGGTATTGTTTAGCAAAAATATTATACATATATTAAAATCAATTACTATATATTTGTGTATATTTATATATGCTTATTATACATTCAAGTTAGTTAGGAACTTACTGATTTAATTGGTTAGCATGTACATGCATTAGTTAGTAATGAAAGTAATTAGTTAGTTAGCTCTTAGACATTTTTGACAAGTTGATTAAGTTAGTTGAGGGAATTGTTAATTGGCTGGACATGTATATATTCACACAATGTAACTAACTGCAGTGGTTCGGTTCTTTTTCCCCTGCTTAATTTATTTTCCCCGATTCCACATTCAAAAACCCTCTTTCCATTCTCTCTTTCTTCATCTCAGTTCTTCGCTCCTCCTCTCTCTTTCTTTCTAATTCTTTAACTTCTCATCTCTATTCATGCCTTTTCTCTGGAACTCACTCAACAGAGATTGATGAGAGCTCATCACCTCTACGCACGTTTTCACATGATGTGGTGAGCGTGGATGAGGTGATATTTTTCGATCAACAAGTTTAGGAGAGAAAGTTCTGAATTCGCCTCTGCGAGTTCATCGATCAATCTCTGAATCAATTCTCCAACATTCTTTGTCTTCAATCTCCCGACGTTCTTGATCTCGATCGAAAGGTGGAAATCGCGGTGAACAATGACTGACGCCGGCCGAGATCCAACTGATAGATCCTTAAATCCACTGCTGCCTGGATTGATGGATGTTCATCAACTCGCGAATTGCGAATCAACTCTCTACACTGCAAGCTCAGATCTCAAGAGCTAGTGCGAGTCCGATTACTGATCCCGTGAGTCCGTATTTCATACATCCAGGTGAGAGTCCTGGAACGCCTTTGATCTCGGTTACTTTGAATGCCAGTAATTACCATAGTTAAAGTAGAGAGATGCTGTTAGCTTTGAAGTTGAAAAATAAATTGCAGTTTATAGATGGATCAATAAGAAAACCAGAACCGAATGATGCATTGTATGAATCTTGGGAGAGATGTAACACTTTAGTGGTTTCGTGGATAAATCGTTCACTTAGTGTTGAAATTTCTGCGAGTGTGATATGGAATAACATTGCTTCGGATTTATGGAAGGACCTTAAGCACATATATTACCAGGGGGATAGATTTAGACTGGCTGAGTTAGAAGAAGAAATGTATCAAATGAAACAAGGGGAACTTACTGTAACAGCATATTTCACCAAGTTGAAATCAATATGGGAGCAACTTAGTGGCTTCAGGCCAGTTTCTGATTGTGCCATGTGCTCCGAGACATGCGAATGTGGCCTGGCCAAAATGAGGAAATATAGAGATGAGAGTTACACTGTGCGACTCTTACGAGGATTGAATGAACAATTCTTGAATGTAAAGATCAAACATACTGCTGATGAATCCTCTGCCAGATGTGAACACTGCATTCTCGTTGCTTACACAACAAAAAAGGCAGTTTGGCATTGTGGATCCTAGTGATTACAAAGCTCTGCTTCAAAATGCACAAATCAACTATGTGGACGGTGCTGGAAGAGGTAGAGAAAGAGAAAGAAATCGAGGTGGAAGAGCAAATACTAGAGGTAGAGGCAGAGGATCCAAAATGTAGTGTACTTATTGTGGCAGAATGGGGGCACATTGTGGATACTTGTTACAAGAAACACAACTTGCTTCCGCACCTAAAACAGAAGCAACAAACAAACATAAATTTCACAGCTGCTGAAGAGAAAAGTGATTAAATCAGTGGCAGCAACCACTCTATTAGTCAATTGGAAGAGAGTGAAACCACAAGAGTTGAATTAACTGTTAGTCAAAGGCAAACTTTGATGACACTTCTCAAAGGACAATGAGCTCATCAAATTTCTCACAATGCACAACAGGATCAGAACCCATTCGAACTCATTTCAGGTCAAGGTAAAATCCATGTATTACAATTTAATGCAATGATTTTATCACTAGTTAGACCAAAATCTCTTCTTTGGGTCATTGACACTGGAGCTACAGATTATGTCTCTTTCGATCTGACTGATTTCTTTACATATCAGAAATTAAAACCACTGATTATTAAATTGCCTGATGGCAGCTCAACAACAAGTAGCATTGTTGGCTCCGTCATGTTCTCTAACAATCTGATTTTAACTAATGTGCTCTTCATTCTACATTTGATTTCAAATTGATTTTGGTGTCAAAACTAACCAAATTTTCAAAATGCAAATTGCTTATGATGATGAACGATGTGAAATCCAGGATCAAGCTACATTGAGGACGATTGGTATAGCTAAATGTGCAGATGAATTATATACAATGAACAGTCCTGTAAGGCATTCTAGCAATTTAGATTCTGCAGCATTACCATCACATACCTTGAATACATTAGTTCATAATAAGCATTCAAATGCATTGCCCATTGATAATGAGCAACAGTGGCACCTTAGATTAGGTCATTTACCTTTGAATAAAATTGTAATGATACAGAAAGATTTTCCATACATTTGTTGCAAAAAGAATTCAAACTTTATTAGTCCCTGTGATGAATGCCATATGGCGAAACAAAAGAAATTGTCATTTTCACATAGCTTCAGTGAATCAGAAAATTGTTTTGATCTTATACACATGGACATTTAGGGACCGCTCTCAGTCCCTTCAATTTCAGGTTACAAATACTTCTTAACTATTGTTGATGACAAAAGTCGATACACCTGGACTTATTTTATGAAAATGAAATCTGAAGCACCAACTCTTTTATAAAATTTTGTGCAATTTGCCAAAGTTCAGTTCAATGCACAAATCAAGTGCATCCGAACTAATAATGGACCTGAATTTTTACTCAGAGAATACTTTGCCAAGAGCGGAATTATTCACCAAGCTACTTGTGTCGAAACCCCACAACATAATGGAATTGTTGAGCGCAAGCATCAACACATTCTGGGTGTAGCTAGAGCTTTGCTGTTTCATTCAAAACTATCAAAAGTTTTTTGGCAATTTGCCATAGCTCATGTTGTTCACCTAATCAATCGGGTTCCAAGTAGTTTGTTGAACAATTGTAGCCCCTATCAAATCGTTTTTCAATGCTTACCTGATCTCGCTAATCTGAAAATATTTGGCTGCTTAGCCTTTGCTAGCACCCTCACACAGGGCAGAACCAAACTAGATTCCCGATCTAGAAAATGTATTTTTCTGGGATTCAAAGATGGTACCAAGAGTTACCTTCTATTCGACATTCACACAAGAGGCACATTCATTTCTCGGAATGTAATTTTCTACGAAAATTACTTTCCTTGCCCTGTACATGCCACCTCTCCTGATTTTAACACTCCCGCTGTGTCGTCTGTTGCCACTCACGCCATAAATCAGGATCATCTATCATTTGCTGATGCAAATCCTTTTGATTACACTACTTTTAATTCCATTCATCCCATGCATTCCATTAATCATTCATCTGCACCTCCTTCAGTTGAGAATTCCTCAAGCACATCTCAACCCACACAGTATGTCATTGATTCTCGCATTTATTTAGATAATTCTGCATCTAGCAGGCCCTTTAGAGTTAGAAAACCTCCATCATACTTCAAGGAATGCCATTGTATGTTAGCCGGCACGGGTTTAGTTCCTCCCTCTACTCAAAGTATCCATTCTTGTTGGAGAGAGGCAATTCAAAGTGAGTTGGAGGCTTTGAAGTTAAACAACACTTGGAGAATTAGCAAACTTCCACATGGCAAGAGAGCCATCGGTTGTAAATGGGTCTTTCGAACTAAGTTTCATGCTGATGGGGCCATAGAGAGAAGAAAGGCCAGGTTGGTCGCAAAGAGGTTCACCCAAATTGAAGGGGTTGACTTCATTGACACCTTCAGTCCGGTAGTTCGCATGACCACTCTCAGACTTGTCCTTGCTGTTGTAGCAGCCAGACATTGGCATCTCAAGCAACTTGATGTCAACACAGCTTTTTTGCATAGTGAATTGAATGAAGAAGTTTATATGAAGCTTCCTCCGGGCCTACAAAAGCAACCAGGGATGGTTTGTCAATTGCAGAAATCCCTCTATGGATTATGTCAAGCAAGTCACAAATGGAACTTGAAGCTCGCTGCCACGCTCATCGATTCAGGTTATAAGAAGTCCATCTTAGATCATTCACTTTTTACTCGCATTTCTAGCTCTGGCATCACAGTCATTTTGGTTTATTTTGATGATCTGGTTCTCATCGGTGATGACATCTCGGAAATTAGCCGCATCAAGGGTATTCTTTATGATAAATTCAAGATCAAAGAGATTGGTGACTTGAAATATTTTTTGGGTATGGAGATCGCTTGCTCGAAGTCAGGTATTCACCTCTGCCAGCGCAAATATGCTTTGGACATCCTTGAAGACTTTGGTTACTTAGACTGCAAACCAACAAGCACTCCCATGGACTATTCCACCAAATTATCCTCTGAAAGTGGGACTCTTCTTTCTGATTTCGCCAATTATCGACAATTGGTTAGTCGATTGATGTATTTAGCTAACACCCGCCCTGATATTTCTTATGTCATGGGTCGTCTGAGTCAGTTTGTTGATTTCCCCACAACAGCTCATCTCGAAGCAGCCTTTATGGTCTTGAGATATCTCAAAGGCTGTCCCATCCTTGGTCTCTTTTTTCCTTGTGACTCAGATTTTAAGGTTTCTGGATTTTTCGACTCCGAATGGGCAGCTTGCATCGACACTTGACGCTCTGTTACAGGATACTGTTTTTACCTGGGCAATGCTCTCATTAGTTGGAAAAGCAAGAAACAAACCACTGTCTCTCGTTCGTCTTCTGAAGCCGAGTATCGCGCTTTGGCCAATGCCACTTGTGAAGCACAATGGCTCTCCTTCATCTTCCAGGATCTTGATATGCCTCTGACATCACCCATCACTGTCTTCTGTGATAACCAATCTGCCATCCACATTGCTACAAATCCAATCTTCCATGAACGCACTAAGCATATTGAAGCCGACTGTCATATCACTCGCGAAAAGCTTAAAGCTGGGTTGATCCATTTATTGTCAGTGTCATCCTTAGACCAACTGGCTGATTTTCTGACCAAACTATTAGCGCCAGGGACCTTCTCTGCAAATCTGTCCAAGCTAGGATTGCTCAATCTTTACACCCCTAGCTTGCGCCGAGGGGGGGTGTGACTTGATTCACTCATTCAACATACATTCAAGTTAGTTAGGAACTTACAAATTTAATTGGTTAGCATTTACATGCATTAGTTGGTAACTAAAGTAATTAGTTAATTAGCTCTTAGACATTTTTGACAAGTTGATTAAGTTAGTCGAGGGAATTGTTAATTGGCTGGACATGTATATATTCACACAATGTAACTAATTGCAGTGGTTCTTTTTTCCTTGCTTAATTTATTTTCCCCAATTTCACATTCAAGAACCCTCTTTTCATTCTCTCTTTCTTCATCTCAATTCTTCGCTCCTCCTCTCTCTTTCTTTCTGATTCTTCAACTTCTCATCTCCATACATGCCTTCTTTCTGGAACTCACTCAACAGAGATTGATGAGAGCTTATTACTTCTGCGCACGTTTTTACATTGAATATAAAATGCTCGCATGAAAATACCAGATAATAATAATAATCACAAAGGTGGCAAATAAGTGTGTTAGAGCGAGAGAAATTAAATGGAGGTCAAATTAGACACTAACATATGCTTACATATGATTTGATCATAATGTTCCTTTTGGTGCATGAGCTAAGAATATGATTTGATAATGTTCTTTAAGAGCAATAATGGCTTAAAAAATAAATAAAAAAGAAAAGTAAAAACACTAATATATATAGTGTGGTGGTGTATGATGATCTCAAGTAGTGTGACTAATATGGGAAACAATGATATATATCAAGAATACATATTATTTATTTTATTCTAGAAGTTCTATGTTCGGTTTAATTTGGCCAAGCAGATGAAGATGATGATCAACGCATAATACCGTTATTTTTTTTTATTTGAATGTAGAGTGGACCACTAATTAAAGGTATTCATACTTTCATAGTCGAGTCACAATCTAATACATTATACATGAATGAAAATTATTTGATCTAATATAAATTCTTAGAATAGATTGACTTGGCTCATTTAAAATAAAAATATTAAAAAAATTAAGAGTTAAATTGATATTTTTTTCTATCTTAAATATTCTATTTAGGGTTAGAACTTTATTTCACTTTTTTTTAATTCTTTAATAATTTTATATACATATGATCTCCAAAAATATATGAGGATTATTTATGTTAAAAAATAAAAGAAAACTATTTTTTTTATAAATACCAAAAATCAACTATCACACTTAAATTCAATCTATAGTAAATAAATAAATTGATCCAAACCAATTTGTGATCGAATTCTTCGATTTCGATAAATTTGTATTACTTTAGAAATTCTCAAAAATTATCCTACTAG
>NC_029786.2:2406116-2412930 GCF_000816755.2 Arachis ipaensis | reverse complement strand
TATCCGCAAATCTAAAATTTGTTGAGGAATAAATTTAAGCATTTATTCTTTAATTTATAATACAAATTAAACTCATTTAAATTAAATTTTTGTCCACGCCCATTTTAATTTTACCCCAATATAATCCTTACCACCCCTACTATTGGTAGTCATTAGTTACTACTACTAGGGGTGGCAATGGGATGGATAGGGGTGGATTTTTACTCTACTCAATCTCGCCCCGCCGTACAACAATCCGCATAGAATCCGCCCCACTTCTACCCGCGAGTAGTAAAACGTTGAACCCTAACCCGTCCCTGCGATTACCCGTCCCGCTCCTACTCGCCCCTATAATTATTAAAATCCAATAAATAAAATTAAATTTCAAAATTTATATAACTAAATCCGTTCCGGTGCGGAGTAGATAATTATCCACCTCAAACGGGTAGGGGCGGAATGGATACCCGCGGGTTCGAATGGTATTGCCATCCCTAACTACCACCGTCTTCAATCACAAAAATGTATCATATTAAATTATTATTATTTTAATAAAAAAACACAATAATAATAAAAGCTTCTTACCAATCATGGGACTATTTGCCCACATAAACACACAGCTATAGCCTTGATTAATAAGAAGAAAAAAAGAAGAAAAGGATGTGTCATTACACACTATATATATATATGGATCCCAATCAGATTATTGATTAAAAGGAAAAGATCCTCAATCAAGAGACAAGAATATTATTATTGAAATTAATACAATGCTTCACCAATCTTTGATCACCAGGATCATGCTTTGAGGATTTTCTATCAAATATATATTCGATCCTCAAATTTAATGGTTCACATTACACATTAACCCCTTGATCTCTTGGCCTATATAAACCCTTGTTTCCTTGCTTCTAATAAGCACCATCACACAAATCACTTCTCCAGATATTTTCTTAATTAAGAAATTAATATACTATTGTGTAGTTAATTAGTTTATTTACATAAGAGTCTAGGGTTTTTGGGTATTAACCCTAATTTGGGGCTTCCTTACTCCAAGCCTGAAAAGAAGTGATGATGACCTTAACTGCTAGTTCATGGAAACCTATGACTTCGCGTTAGATAATTAAGACGCGAAGTTTCAGAGGTCTGCATGAACTTGGAGATAATGGTTATCTTGATCTTTTTTGTATTGGAGTGAAGGGAGCTCCACATAGGGTATTTTTATCTGAAATAAAATTTGCGTACCATTATATATTTGTCATGAAATAATTTTTTTTAAAAATTTAAATCGATAGAAAAAGACACATAAATAATTATATATCTAATACGTCTCTTGGTTTGAACATTATTATTATATTATTATTATTATTATTATTATTTGACAAAATTTTGAATTGAAGTGAATGGAAATTAATTATGTGATGATCTTATTAGATGAGTCGAATTTTAGGGTTGTTATTAATACTTTACAAGAGGGTTACTCTTATATATTTATCGTCACTACTCAAGATATATATAAGTGACAAGTCCATGTTGAGGTGCATGCGTTTTATTTAATTTTTAATTTGTAATTTTTTTCTAAATAATAGATCCAAAGTGTGTGTTGACTAGATCGATTTAATTTATTTTTAGAGTGTGTGTTGACTAGATACCAAGAAGAGGAATAATATGAATAATATATATTAATTTTTCTCGTGTTAGAAGCCATTTTTTTATTTTCAAATTGTTTAGCTTTACCTATGTCTATCTCTCTCTTTTGTTGTTAATTATTAAACACAATTTTCAGGTTATTACGGCGAAGGAAATTGTGTTACGTGATTTGTCAACTTACAGCCGATCCAATTGAACCAAGAATTCTCCATCTTGAAGGCAAATTAGATTCAATTATAAAATTATTTATTCTAAAAAGTTAAGCTAATAATAATATGATACGATAAAAGAGTCAAGTGAAGAATTATGTTTTTAATAAATCTAACTGAGTTAAGTTAGATGAAGTGTGATTATATTTCAAGAGACACGAAGCATCGCGACAAAAAATTGCTAGCCATTCACCTTGTCGTCGCAAAACAAGTTTGCGGAAGAACCAGCCCTTCGTGTGTCGCTATATATTGAAGTGAAGAACTCCTACAATAATCTATGTACAAGTTCTTTTACAATGTGATCTACGATGTACTTATCTTTTTTATGAAGAAGTAGTTCGAACTTAATAAAAATGGTATATTGGTTACGTAAATTGTACGACTGTGTAAAACGTTTTATACTGTTAGTGTATCAAAATTAATTAAACTCTTATTATATGTTGTAACTTAAATAATTAATTAGCTTATTGTAAGGCTCAAGTGTATTATGTCCGAAATTCGAGTCGGATTCAAACATCTTTAATGTCTTCAAGTTGCTATCAATCTTTATTAGTTTGACCTATAATTAAATACTGTTACATATATCCACTATCATGGTTTGTGACGAAATAATTTTATATAACAAATTAAAGGCAACAGCTAATAATAATGCTTTATGTACTTTTATAAGTATTATTATTTTTTTTGGTTGCCCGCAGTATTCCCCAACTCGACAGGTCAAGGACTAATCCGTTGCGGATCGGAGCTCCATTTAATGGGTTTTTCGCTGGCCAATGAGTTGTTGCATGCACAAGGCGGGATTCGAACTCCCGACACTTGTTTAAGCGAACGAGTGAACTGACCACTCGATCAACCCAAATTAATTTATAAGCATTATTATTTGAACGGTTTAGAGACAACCTATCTAGCTAATTGAAATAGAGACATGACCTACTTATTGAAACACCTGAGAAAATTTTATATCACTTTGGAATTGTAATAATAAGACTCTCTCTCTCTCTCTCTCTCTCTCTCTATTTAGTGTGTTTTTTCACTTGTTGAACCAATTTATTTAATATAATTTAATCGTTTCTTGTGCTATGTGAATAATTATTATATTGACAATTTAATCTTTAAATGGCCAATAATTCAACAAGTTAGGTTTTGAAAATTTCTTTGGCTAACAAATTAGTTTCTAAACTATATAAATATTTGTAAATACTACATACTAAGTAATAAACATAAATCATCTATTTATAATATAATAAAGGAAAAGTCTAGGAGCCAGCAACTTTGTTAAATTCTGGCCAGCATGTAACCAACAAAGAAAAGTGAGCCATTGGATGAAATCTCACACCAATTTTACACCATTAAAACCATCATTAATGGCTATTTGATGGCTACAAATCACAAAAGTTACTGGCCCCTAGCATTCCTCTACAATAAAATTAAACGGATAGATAACAACTTTTTTTTAGTGACGGTTTTATAAATCGATATTATTTGTCGATTTAGCGATAGTTTTTATGACAATTTTAAGAAGGGATGTTATATATTATTAGTTGATAGCAGTTTATATTAATGGTTGCTAAAAATTGCCATAAAAATTAATGCTCGCACTTCAAACCATGTCAATCAATGAATCATTGGAATGTAATTTTGTGACGCTTTTAAATCGTTGCTATTCGACGTATTTACTATAGTATTTTGACACAAACAATTCGTCACAAAATAATGTATACTTTCTATTTGCCATTACCACAAGTGAAATTTTTGAACTTGTAATATCCTAATTAAATAATAAGATAATGATCATATGCTGTACCAAACTACACTCACATGACTTAAAAAGGTTTTTTATTACTTAATTATCCCAAAAAAACAATATATAGTGACGATATGATTATTTACTATTAATATTATTATTATTATTTAACTTCATCATTTTGGGAGGTTCTGAAAACCCTTTCTTCTAAACTTATTAAAGGATTCCTTTCTTCTAAGCTCTAAATTCTATTAATTATATACCACCATGGCATCAAGACTAGAATCGAATTTCAAATTAAACCAAATAGTTCAAATGATGAAACTTGTCCTACACCCTCCACTCCAGAGAAAGCTTTTAAAGTTGGAACAAATCCAAACTTATATTAGTGGGTTGTGATTATTGTTAATTAATTATTGAAAAGAAAAAGGGAATTTGCTTTTGTTTTAAAGTATGTATACCCTTGAATATGACAGGACTAATAATGATTTTATGTTTTGTTCTATACTTCAGAATAACTGGCTAATCATTATAGAATATTGCTATTGCTATTTAGATACCACAATTTTGCATAAAAATGTGGTAATTTTTATAAAAAGAGTTTAACTAGAGAATATTTTTTTCAGTAAATATTAATTAATTTTTTTAAATGATTTTTTTATTCAAAATTTTAAATTTTAAATCCTAAATAATTTTCTAAAGTTCAATTCTTTTTTAAAATATATTAATAAATTAATTATTTTAAAAAGAATTCAAAAAAATTATTTTCTTTATTTGCCGAAATAATTTCAATTTTTTTAACCAATGTTATATTTAAACTTTATAATAATTAAGGAAGCAATAATAATGTGTGCATTATACTATTGAGCATATATATATATTGTGTCAGCAAATAATTAGTGAATCAAAAGAGGAAAAAAAGAAGATGTCAGCAAGAAGATTGAATATTCTCTCCAAAATAGTATCTCGTCAAAATCAAATGCAATAAGCACCTTTTAGTTTTTATTGATCATGGCAGACAAAGTACTTTCATAATACCGATATATACTAGGTATATAACAAGAATTGAGTACATTTTTAGTTAAAAATAGTATTAATTTTCAAATCATGACCAAGATTCGAACTTTTTATTTTTAATATTGGAGTGGTAGTAGTGTTTTTTTAAAATGTGAATTGTTGGGGTGTTATTCTCAAATGTGGAATCGTTTAATTAGAGAAGTAAAAATTGGACCGTCTAATTTATTAGAGGTACAAAAATCGGACCGTCCGATTTGTAGAAGTACAGAAATTGGACCGTCCGATTTGTGTTAAAAAAAAGTTAAAAATTTTGAAGTACAGAAATCGGATCCTCCGATTTATATACTTTTCACAATTTTAAAAAATACAAAAAATTACAATATTAAAATATATCATTACTTTTACCTCTGTAACTAAAAAAAATTAGCTCCAAGATTCCAAAATTAACATATTATTATATTCAATAATCATTTAAACGAATCTAAATAAATGGAAGAGTGGCGAATGGTGATACTATTCTTAAGAATAATCTACTAGCATATACTATCGAGAGGTACATAAGAAAAGATGACAGGAAACCGATTGCTTTATTCTCAACTAACATTGTTCATCTTAAGTGAGTGCTTATTGCTTAGTCATAAAAATAAGCATAAAGAATTCATTTTTAATTAGTAATATTAATTATTTTTATTGTAAAATTATTTTAGACAAATGCACTACTGAAGCGATATACCTGTTAAAAAGGATGATTAAGAGGTATTGTAGTAATAAAAAAGAGCTGCATCTCATGTTTATTAATTTAAAAAAAACATACAAAAGAGTGTCAAGAGAGGTCTTATCGAACATTTTGGAAAGGAAGAGAGTAAAAATCGCATATATTTATGCAATTAATGACATGTATATATATATATGATGAGCTATAACTAGTATGAAGATTCAAGGTAGTGTGACAAAGTGAAATTTTCTATTGGCATAGGATTACACTAGAGATCAACCTTAAGTCCATACTATTTTCACATTAGTCTTGGAAGTACTCACAGAGCATATCCAAGAGCCTGTACCATGGTGCATGCTTTTTGCCAATGATATCTTATTTATGGGAGAGTCAAGGGAATACATAAATAAGAAGTTGGATTTATAGAGAGAAGCTCTAGAAGTGTATGGTCTGCGCATAAGCCATAGCAAGACGGAATATATGGAATGTAAGTTTGGCTGCCGAAGGGAAAATCCTAATACAAATGTGAAGATTGGAAAAAATATCCTAAAAAAAGTTAAAAGTTTTAAGTATCTTGGTTGCATCATACAGGATAATGGAGAGATTGGACATGATGTAAATCATAGGATTCAAGCAGGTTGGTCAAAATGACGGAATGCGTTTGATTTTATATATGATAAAAAAAGTGGCTTTAAAACTTAAAGATAAATTCTATCACACTGATATCAGACCGACTATATGGATACTTAAAGGTAAACTTTATGGTACAGAGTGTTGGACGGTCAAAGGGAGCACGGACATAAGTTAAGTGTAGAAGAGATGAAGATGTTGAGATGGATGAGTGGTCATATGCGATTGGATAGAATAAGGAACGAAGATATAAGAGAGAGAGTTTGACTAGCACCTATTGTGGAAAAGATGATAGAATTACATCTCAGGTGGTTTAGACATGTAAGAAGAAGACTCAGAGAGCACATAGTCAGGAGGGTGAATGAGATGGAAAATGGATAAAGGGTAAAAGATAGAAGATTTAGAAAGACCATCCATGAGATGGTCAAACAAGATCTATATATAAACGGTTTTTTTGTAGACATGATATATGATAGAATTCAATAACATCATTTGATCCATGTAGTTGATCCTACTTAGTGGGACAAGACTTTATTGTTGTTATTGTTTTTATTTGTTTAGAGTATTTAAGGTTTAGAATTAGAATTTTTAAAATTTAAAATTGACTAATATTTACTAAAAGGAGTTAATTTCCACGTGTGTGTGATAAATGATATATATAGTATTCTCTTGTAGATCAAAGTAATAATATAAAGAGAAAATTTCACTCTCTTCTTCTGAAAGATGCTAAAATGAGATTCTTCTCCCTTCTATTTGTAAAATGTACATTTTCCTCTTTTATAACTTTTAAAAAATCTCTTCTTTAATATATTTTAAATTTTAGTGTTAATTAATGTTAAATTTATCTATATTTCAAAAAAATTTATTTTTTAATAA
>NC_029786.2:2403902-2406106 GCF_000816755.2 Arachis ipaensis | reverse complement strand
TAAATATAGTAAAAAATAAATATATTTAGTATTTTAAAATATTTTATACAGTTCTAACCAATCCTCAAGCTCTAGAATCCTGCTTTGTAGATTTTCTATCAAATATTATTCGATCCTCAAATTTAATGGCTCACATTATACAACAATCCTTGATCTTGGCCTATATAAACCCATTTTAAGCTCCTAATAATAACCATCAACACACAAATCCTTTCTCTATACATCTTCTCTTAATTAAGAAATACACAATATAATCTTTGGGATTTTGGGTATTAAACCTAAGGTCCAATCCCCTAGTACTACATACAATAATAATAATCAAACAAACCCTTTCTTTACCTCCAAAAATTTCTCCCCTTTATTTTAACCTATAATTCTCTTATTTAAGAAATTAATACACAACTATGTTGCTAATTTATTTTAGTTTAGATAAATAAAAATGTTTGGATATCAAACTTAAATTGGAGCTCTCTTACTCCAAGTCTAAAAAGAAGTGATGGTGATCTTACCTGCTAATTCATGAAAACCTATAACTTTGCATTAAAAGATAAACATTGGCAAAGATTACGGGTCTGCATGAATTTGGAGATAATGATTATTTTAATCTTTTTTGTATTGGGGTGAAGGGAGCTCTACATAGAGTATTTTTTATCTATATCCTTATTATTTCTTATATTATATTATATGATAAACATGTTTTATATAATAGCATTTGTTCTTTATGATAATAACCTATCTACTCTATACATTTTGGTGTATGCTATTCTTTTGTTGACATGAGGTTATATAGATTACAATAATGAGTCAAATAAATTTTAGGGTTGTGGTTTTAGAAGAGCTTTATGTGATTATTAATTTCTTATGAATGAGTGAATTCATCAATGATAAAATGACTCATTTTAGAAGATACAAATTTGTTATGAAATTCATGCATTATGCATGTGTTCATTATTTTAATTTTATTCTTTATTATATCATTATTCTTCTTCAATATAATAGAGCTATAAAACGTGTGCATATACTACATACTAATAATTAAGGAGAGATAATAACTACTTCCACAATTTTTCATGTTTTGCATATTTTTTAGGGTTTTACTTTACTACCTTCTGTCGAAAGAATACAGGTGAAGCATGTCATAAAGGCAAAAGTTTTATAAAAGTTAGAGAAATTCTCCAAATACAAGTATTTTTTCGTACAAGTCATTTATTTCTTCTTTTTTTTCTTTCTCCATGCCTCCTCTTTTTCTTCTCCTTATTCTCCTTGTTCCGTGCCTTTTCTTCTTCTTTTTCTTCGTTTTTGAAGTGTTTCATCTTCATCGTCGTGTTTCTCTTCGTTCTTCTTGATCGCACGTTTTTCATCTTCTTCCTCCTCATCTTCTGCACATTCTTCTTCTTCTTGCTACACGTTCTTCTTCCTCTTCCTCTTCTTCTTCTTCTTTTCTTTCGTTTCTTGCCTTCTCTTTCTCCTTCTTCATTTACGTGCTTTTCTCTCTGTTTTCTTTCTTCGTTATTCTCGATTTCCATTTTTTTTGACATCAAGCTCTAAAATCGTTATTGAAGAAGAAGAAGCAGCAGAAGATGAGAAGGAGAAAGAGAAATAGTTCTGAATTATGCATAAGGTGTACTTCAACGAATTTTGGGTGTATTTCTTATTTCCTTTGGGTGTATTTCTGTTATCTTTTGGGTGTATTTCTATAATCGTTTGGGTGATTCCTGTAACCGTTTGGGTGTATTTCTGTAATCCTTTGGGTGTATTTCTGTAATTATTTGGGTGTATTTCTGTAATCGTTTGGGTGTATTTCTGAAGTTCCATTATCTTCAAAACGATTTCAAAGCTTGATTTCAGAAACCATGAAAATCGAAAAAAAAAAACGAAACAAGAATACCAGTGATAAACGCAGATAAAACAACGAATGAATAGGCAAAGAGAGAACGCACGAAGGAGATCAAATTTAGCAAGAAACTCGTTTTCATGGAGGAAGAAGAAGAAGAGTAGGAGAAGAAGAAGGAGAAGAAGAAGGAAGAGGAGGAGAAGAAGGAGGAACGCGAAGCACGCCATGAAAATCGTATATGGGTCAGCGTGCTTTTTGTTAAGTTTCTCTCAACTTGTATGACTTGTAAACCAAATAACTTGTATGTGTAGCACTCCTCTAAAAGTTATTACAAAAATATATATTTTTTTAAAGTTTTTTAATATATTAT